>NC_080176.1:94003184-94036743 GCF_950295315.1 Erinaceus europaeus | reverse complement strand
AACTCCATAATATATCTCTATAATATCTCCATAATGCATAGTGTCTCTGTAATCAGTAATATCTCTATAATACTGTGACAACTCCATTATATATCTCTATAATATCTCCATAATGCATAGTGTCTCTGTAATCAGTAATATCTCTATAATACTGTGACAACTCCATTATATATATCTCTATAATATCTCCATAATGCATAGTGTCTCTGTGATCAGTAATATCTCTATAATACTGTGACAACTCCATTATATATATCTCTATAATATCTCCATAATGCATAGTGTCTCTGTGATCAGTAATATCTCTATAATACTGTGACAACTCCATTATATATCTCTATAATATCTCCATAATGCATAGTGTCTCTGTAATCTATAATATCTCTATAATACTGTGACAACTCCATTATATATATATCTCTATAATATCTCCATAATGTATAGTGTCTCTGTAATCTATAATATCTCTATAATACTGTGACAACTCCATTATATATCTCTATAATATCTCCATAATGCACAGTGTCTCTAATTAGTAATATCTCTATAATACTGTGACAACTTCATTATATATCTCTATAATATCTCCATAATGCACAGTGTCTCTAATTAGTAATATCTCTATAATACTGTGACAACTTCATTATATATCTCTATAATATCTCCATAATGTATAGTGTCTCTGTAATCAGTAATATCTCTATAATACTGTGACAACTCCATTATATATCTCTCTATAATATCTCCATAATGTATAGTGTCTCTGTAATCTATTATCTATATCTCCGTGAGCTGTAATATCTCTATCATAGAACACCAGAGGTATTTTGGCTAATATCAGGGTAAACACAGAGAGCAGACCAAAAAGCCCTTCAGGAGAACAAGGCCTTTACCTGACAGGCCAGAACTATGCCCACATCTGTATTGGGGAATTAATGTTTTATATTCGACAGTAAATACAATAGTTTGTACACACATAATATTTCCCAGTTTTCCACATAACAATACAACTCCCACTAGGTCCTCTGTCATCCTTCATGGACCTGTATTCTCCCCTCAACCTACCCCAGAGTCTTTGACTTTGGTGCCATACGCCAACTCCATTTCAGGTTCTACTTCTGTTTTCTCTTCTGATCTTGTTTTTCAACTTCTGCCTGAGAGTGAGATCATCCCATATTCATCCTTCTGTTTCTGACTTATTTCACTTAACATGATTTTTCAAGGTCCATCCAAGATTGGCTGAAAATGGTGAAGTCACCATTTTTTATAGCTGAGTAGTATTCCACTGTGTCTATATACCACAACTTGCTCAGCCACTCATCTGTTGTTGGACACCTGGGTTGCTTCCAGGTTTTGGCTATTACAAATTGTGCTGCCAAGAACATATGTGTACACAGAGCTTTTTGGATGGATGTGTTGGGTTCCTTTAGGATATATCCCCAGGAGAGGAATTGCAGGATCATAGGGTGGGTCCATTTCTAGCCTTCTGAGAGTTCTCCAGACTGTTCTCCACAGAGGTTGGACCCATTGACATTCCCACCAGCAGTGCAGGAGGGTTCCTTTGACCTCACACCCTCTCCAGCATTTGCTGCTGTGACCTTTTCTGATGTGTGACATTCTCACAGGAGTGAAGTGGTGTCTCATTGTTGTCTTAATTTGCATTTCTCTGACTTTTGTGACAATTTTCTCCAGTGAATCCATGTGGCCCAACTCCCGGCTCCTGAGTTTCTGTGGCTTTGCACGCAGCCTCTCGACTCCTCAGAAGTCATGGGCTGGGCCTAATCTTCAGTAGTGATTGAATGGAGGGCTGGCACTTCTGCTTGGACCCCTCCCTGGAGCAGGTGCGCCGGAGACAGACTGTCCCACTGCAGCCCATCTGTCACCTTCAGGGCGTTGGCGGGAAACGATGGATCAGGAGCTTGGCGGGCAGGCCTGCGGGCCGGTGGCGGGCTCATTAGCACATGCGGGCACAGAGGGCTGACTCGGTCATTGAGTGGCACTAATAAGAATATATCTCTTGGCCGGGGTTCCAGGGCGCAGCCTCCCAGCACGGGCGTGGGCGACCCCGGCCTGGCTTGGTGAGTCAATTACACAGCTGTGTGGTGTGTGATCTGTGTGCTGGTGGAATGCAGGGTCTGAGCTATTTATTTATTAAGACTGAGCATGTGTATCTGGAGGGGTGAGGGAGCTCGAGAGGCTGCGTCTGATGGGCTGCAGGGGAGGAGTGTTTGCGGATTGAGGGCCGGGTTCTCGGCCCCAGGCCTTGGCATGTCCCATGTCCTTGGGGAGAGGAGGAAGGTCTTCAGACTCAGACGACAGAAATAAAAATACACTCAAGGGTGTCTGAGGTGAAAAATAAAAGTCTCCAAAGTTCTTTGTGGCAAAGCCACCTTCAGCATGTGACAGCTAGGAGACCAGAGTTCACGCCGGGTTCGAGCCCCCACGCCTCACCTGCAGGAAGCAGGGCTGCAGGTGCATCTCTCTCTTTATCTCCATCCCCTCTTGATTTATTTATTTTTATTAGTGATTTAATATTGACTTAGGAAATTATAAGACAATAGGGCTACAATTCCACACGGGTCCCACCACCAGAGTTGTGTGTCGCATTCCCTCCACTGGGAACTGCTCTGGTTCTCCCAAGGTCACCCTGCATCAATTTCTAATAAGAAACAAAAACAGAGAGATGGCTTTCAGGAGAGCAGTGGCGTCACTGGGAGGCACCGAGCCTCTGTCCCCTGATGGGTGGAAGTGAGGTTTTTGCTTTGTTGTTTGCATGTTCTGGGGGTCGGAGTCACACCGTCCTGTGAGGTTGACATAAAGTAGATCCAACCTCATGATTTCCTGCAGCAGGGGTCCTGACTTCACCCTTTGCTTTAAGCGTTGCCCTGGGGCTGCAGTGTGGGTCCCCCAGCTCTCTCTCTCCCCGCCGCCCCGGCCCCATGTCACTCCCTCCTTGGCCTTGAACGTGACCCATGTCACTCCCTCCTTGGCCTTGAACGTGACTGCCAGGCCTGGCTTCACCAGCGCCTCTGTTCCAGACCCTACACCCAGTGTCCTGCCTGGCTTCTCCACCTGAAGGCTTCATTCACTTGTGTTCACACTTTTTTTAATTCTTATTTTTATTGTTGATTTAATAATGATGAACAAGATTGTAAGATCACAGGGGTACAGCTCCATATAGCTCCCACCACCAGAGCTCCGTGTCCCCTCCCCTCCACTGGGAAGCTTCCCTGTTCTTTATCCCTCTGGGAACCTGGACCCAAATTCTCTGGGGAGAATGAAGGTGGGAGCAGAAGGTGGGAGTTCTGGCTTCTGTCATTGCTTCTCCTCTGGACATGGGTGTTGGCAGGTGGACCCACACCCCCAGCCTGTGTCTGTCTGTCCCTAGTGGGGCAGGGCTCTGGGGAGGGGAGGCTCTGGGACACAGGGGTGAGGGTGTCTGCCCAGGGAGGTCAGGATGGCGTCATAATTGTGCTTACACTTTTTTCCAATGTCCAAGACTGAAGTCCTGCCCCCCCCTCCCTCCCTCCCTCCCTCCCAGGTCACCTGCCAGCCCGGTGTACGGAGGTTATGCTGGAGTTCACCTGGGAGGCTGCGCCTGGCCCTCCAGACGCTTAAACATGACCAGCCAAGTGACCCGGAGAAGCACCCAAAAAGACTCTCAGAGAGGACTTGTCTTTGACGCAGTGAAGGTGGCCCCAGTGACTGACTATCTCAGGGTCCAGCAGGAATTCCCCATCTCTCCCACCTCCTTTGCCCTCCCTTCTTCTCCCTTCCTCTCCCCTCCTCTCCCTCTTTTATTTTATTCATTTTCTTTATCTTTAAAAAATATGTATTTTTATTTATTTATTTATTTATTTTTAAAATATTTATTTTATTTATTTATTCCCTTTTGTTGCCCTTGTTGTTTTATTGTTGTAGTTATTATTGTTGTTGTCGTTGTTGGATAGGACAGAGAGAAGTGGAGAGAGGAGGGGAAGACAGAGAGGGGGAGAGAAAGACAGACACCTGCAGACCTGCTTTACCACCTGGGAAGCGACTCCCCTGCAGGTGGGGAGCCGGGGGCTCGAACCGGGATCCTTATGCCGGTCCTTGTGCTTTGCGCCACCTGCGCTTAACCCGCTGCACTACAGCCCGACTCCCCCCAAAAATGTATTTATTATTGGATAGAGACAGAGAGAATTTGAGAGGGAAGGGAGAGACTGAGAAAAGTTGAGAGAGAAGGGGGAGATAGACAGACAGACAGACAGAGACCTGCAGCCCTGCTTCACCACTCCCGAAGCTTCCCCCCTGCAGTTGGGGGCTGGGGGTTCAAACCTGGGTCCTTGCACATTGTCATGTGTGCGTGTGACCAGGTGCGCCCCACCTGGCTCCCTCTTTCTCTCTCTCTTCCCCCCTCCCCTCCTTCCTTCTTTCTTCCTTCCTTCCCCTCCCCTTTCCTCCCTTCTTTCTTTCCTTCTTTCCTTCCTTCCTTCTTTCTTCCTTTCTCTCTTTCTCTCTCTCTCTCTTTCTTTCTTTCTTCTCTCATCCCTCCTTCCCTCCCTCCTCTCTCTCTTTCTCCCTCCTTTCTTTCTTTCCATGGTGCTCTCCATCCTCTCTGATAACCCTGGGGCTGCCCCATGAAGATGGGAAGCAGATGTGCACAGGCATTTTCCAGGGAGGCCAGACAAAGGTGGTGCTCTCCCTAGTCCTGGGGCTCTCTGGAGTGAGCCCATTCCTGAGAGCCCAGGCCCAGCCAGCCGAGGGCCCTAATGTCTCTGTCACAGCCTGCGGGGCAGGGGCTCTCCGTGCAGGGAGCTTGGGGAATTGTTTTATTATTCAAAGGAGTTTCTCTTCAGCGGTAAAATGTACACAGCTTTAGTCATCATTCCTTAAGCTTCATGTTTGTTTGTTCAAGTGGCGTCTTCCTTTATAGACCTAGGAAGTTCTTTACTTCTTTTTCTTTTTTTTAGTTGCCATCAAGGTTATTGAGGCTTGGTGCCAACACTACACATCCAGCCCTCCTAGTCACCATTTTTTCTTAGTTGTTTTTTTTTTTTCAATTTTATTTAATAGGACTGAAAGAGATTGAGAAGGGAGGAGGTGATAGAGAGGGAGAGACACACAGACACCTGCAGACCTGATTCACCCATCCTGAGGCTCCCCCCTTGCAGATGGGGAGCAGGGGCTTGAACCTGGGTCCTTGTGCATGGTAACGTGTGTGGTCTTAACCAGGTGCACCAGTTAAAAAGAGAGATGAACTCCACAGCCACAGCTCATGATTTAGTTACAGCTCTGTGGGGACAGATGCAGATTCTCTCGCCTGCAGCAGGGAAAAAAACATAAAAGGGAAAGTGACCCAAATTATGTGACATACAGGAGTCACCTCCTGTTCCCCGTGGCTGGCACACCACTGCTATGCTCTCCTGTTTCATTCTTTTATTAGTGATTTAATCTTGTTTTACAAGATTGTAAGATCACAGGGGCACAACTCCACACAGTTCCCACCCCCAGAGTCCCTGTCCCATCCCCTCCACTGGAAGCTTCCCTGTTCTTTATCCCTCTGGGAGTCTGGGCCCAAATTCTCTATGGGGAGCAGAAGGCGGGAGTTCTGGCTTCTGTCATTGCTTCTCCTCTGGACATGGGTGTTGGCAGGTGGACCCACACCCCCAGCCTGTGTCTGTCTGCCCCTAGTGGGGCAGGGCTCTGGGGAGGGGAGGCTCCAGGACACATGGGGGAGGGCGTCTGCCCAGGGAGGTCAGGATGGCGTCATGGCAGCATCTGCAGCGGAAAGGCAGTGAGATATAAAGCAGGACAAAATGTTTAATGAACAGAAACAAAAAAGTAGGAGCAGAGCAGATGAAAACAGGGCCTTAGGATGGAAGGAAGTTAAGAAGTTGATTTGAGGGAGTCGGGCGGTGGCGCAGTGGGTTAAGCGCACGTGGCGCAAAGCGCAGGGACCGGCGTAAGGATCCCGGTTCAAGCCCCCGGCTCCCCACCTGCAGGGGAGTCGCTTCACGGGCGGTGAAGCAGGTCTGCAGGTGTCTATCTTTCTCTCCCCTCTCTCTCTGTCTTCCCCTCCTCTCTCCATTTCTCTCTGTCCTATCCAACAACAAAGCAATGGCAATAATAACCGCAATGAGGCTGCAACAACTAGGGCAACAAAAAGGGGGAAAAATGGCCTCCAGGAGTGGTGGATTCATGGTGCAGGCACCGAGCCCAGCAATGACCCTGGAGGGAAAAAAAAAGAAGTCAATTTGAGGTGTGTTCCTAGGAACCCCGGACCTTTGTGATTTTGCTTGAGCCTGACAGCTAACATGGAGGCGGACTGGAGTAATTTTGTCTGGGGTACTGTGGTACAGTTCATCCATCTCTTCTTACTAGTTTTTGGAGTCACCTGGACATCATGCATGTCAAGTTTCTCTGCTCTAGAGTGACTTAAAATATTTTATTTATCTATTTGGATAAAGACAGAGAGAAATCAACAGAGGAGTGGAGAGATGAGAGAGAGAGAGAGAGAGAGAGAGAGAGAGAGAGAGACACCTGCAGCCCTGCTTTACCACTTGCAAAGCTTGTCCCCTGCAAGTGAGACATTGCACATTGTGGCAGGGGTGCTCAAGCCCGTGGCCTCTGGGGTGACTTTTTGAGTTAAGGAGACTGACAGGCAGTCAGGGTACAGAGACAACACATCATGGGCTCTCCTCCCTCTGTCCCCCCACCCCGGCTGGTGGGACACTGCCTTGTGGAGCCAGGGCACAAACCCAGGTAGGATGTATGAGATGGCACGTGTCCTACTCAGAAGAGGAACCTCTCTCTCTCTCTCTCTCCCCTCCCCCTTCCCTCTCTCTTTCTTTCTCTCTCCACCTCTCTTTCCAAACCCTTCTTTCTTTTTTTTTTCATGCTCACTACAGAGAGAGGCATCTTGACTGTCTTTCCATCTGATTAATCTCCTGCGATAATTTTGTCTCATTCCTAGTTTTAGTTTCCTTCACTCGTGAAAACGGCCCGATTCTATTTTTAATATCCTGTAAGACTCCCCTGCTGAAACATATACCTGCTTCGAAGCACGTCTTCACATGTGCACACATGAATCAGAGGTGAAACAGCCCTTCCTCAGAGCAGAATGCCGTCAAGCAGACGCAGAAGGAACGAGAGAGTCGGAGAGTCCTGAGCAGGTGGGCGGCCCTGCTGAGGAACAGGCTGCTTCAATGACGGAGCTTCCTGTGACCCGGGAACCTCGCCGGTGCCGGGCCTGGCCGACACCAAGGGGACAAAGGGACGGTTTCATCATTACTTTTTTTTTTTTTTTTGCCAGGCAAGCTTTTGGGGAGCATTTTGCTCTCTGTCCCGAGTCATGTTTCGGCAGTGTGACCGCTCAGCCCCTCAGCTGCGTCCTCTCAGCCACAGACTTTCCGGAAGGTCTGAAAGATATTTCATTCAAGGCCTGTTAAGCCTGACTGTCCCTTAATTTCCCTGCAGGATATTGGGAAGTTGGGAGGTGTGAGCAGAGACCTTTCAGCAAGACCAACCTGAAATATTCATGCCCTGCCTGCCAGCTCTCCTGGGAGAGAGAGAACGTCGGACCCAGCTGCTGACACAGGGAGCCCCTCAGGCCGCCAGCTACAGACTGCACTGTTCTGGAAGTCACAAGGGCACCGGGAAAACACTGTGTAGACTCTGGTAGATTTCAAGATGGTGTCAGTTGCATTTCTAGCCATTTCCCACCAGCAGCGTTATTGCTGGGGTTTGCTGTCTGCACTATGAATCCATAGCTCCTCATGGCTATTCCCACTTCCTTGTTTTTCTTTCTGGTTTTTACTAGACAGGACAGAGGGAAATTAAGAGAGGACAGGAGAGAGAGAGAGAGACCCGCAGACCTGCTTCACCACTCCACTCGTGAAGCTTGTTCCTGGGGGGGGCGGGGGCTCACAGGTGTGCTGGTTAAGGTGCGCCCCCACCCAGGCCCTGCAGTTCTGAAGAATGAATGCATGGTGGGGTATTCTGGGACGCACCGGGAGGTAGCCGACCCTTGAGGGTTCGCTGCATAGGCCACAAGCCCCACATCCCGCACCACTCACTGCGGCAAAGACTGACTCTGTCTGCCTGGCCTCTGCTGTGGCAACTGTCAAGGGTTCAAGGCCTGGTGCCCCTTCTGTGGTAGATGGATAGAATGATAATATGGATAAAGGGATATTTAGACAAGTAGACAGACAGATGGAGGGATAGATGATAGATACACGGGAGTCGGGCTGTAGCGCAGCGGGTTAAGCGCAGGTGGCGCAAAGCACAAGGACCTGCATAAGGATCCCGGTTCGAACCCCGGCTCCCCACCTGCAGGGGAGTCGCTTCATGGGTGGTGAAGCAGGTCTGCAGGTGTCTATCTTTCTCTCCTCCTCTCTGTCTTCCCCTCCCTCTCTCCATTTCTCTCTGTCCTATCCAACAACGACAACAACAATAATAACTACAACAATAAAACAACAAGGGCAACAAAAGGGAATAAATAAATAAAATAAATATTTAAAAAATGGGCAGAAAGATGATAGATACACAAATAGGTGAGACAGATGAACAGGAGGATATGATGGATAGATGCATGTGTATAAAGGTATAAAGATGACTGATGCATAAGTGATAGATCAATAGATGAGAGATGGATAGACAGACGGCGGGTAGGTAGACAGATATACAGACAGCTTCACTGGTCCTCTGGGCATAACCTGTTGCCCTGTTTCTTTCAGTGGCTCGTCTCCTGTGCTGGCTATTTATTTGAGGCTGATCAGTGTCTATGAAAATAACATGGGGTTTGAATGGGCTGTTGGAAAAGTCACGGTGCATTTTTGCCTGGAAAAACAGAAAAATACATCATAACTTTTCCAACAACCCAATATATTTTGAGGACTACTGACTTTCTGAGCTCATTTTATTTTGATCCTCTGGGCCACCCAGGTTCCTGGACTTGAGATGTGGTCAGGGAAGGGGGGGGCTTGTGGAGGGTTTGGACTCCTGGGAGGAGCTCTCTGGAACTCCAGACAAGGATGGGGGGGTTGCAGATGGCTGGGGGGTTAGCTTTGCCCCGTGTGTTCTGGGATATGTCTGCTTCTGTAGTGCAGATTTTCAGAGAAAAGTAGGTTCAGATGTCTGTTCCTTACTTCTCCACCTCCTCTTCCTCTTCCTTCCCGTCACTTCCTTCTCCTCCTCCATCTTCTCCTCCTCCTTCTCCTTCTCTTCCTCCTTCTCACCATAATCTTCTGTTTCATTCTCCTCCTCCTCACTTCCTTTTCCTTCTCCACCTCTGCCTTCTCCTCCTCCTTCTCTTCTTCATCTTCCTTTTCCTCCTCCTCTCCCTCCTCTTCCTCTGCTTCTTTTGGGATTATAGACACAGTCAATCCTCTTGTATCCTCAATTCCATCATGCTAAGGTTAATTCTAATAATCTGGTCTCCTACTGACTAGAGGAGACATCAAGTCTCACTCCTCTGTAACGAGGACACAAGCTCAGGAAGCTCTTAATCAAGCTTGGGACAGCTGTGAACCTTGATGGCAGCACTTGTAAGAAGTCACTATGTCAGCTGCACTATAACCCCATGGAAGCTTCTGGAATCCCCTGGTTGTGTCACTATTAGAAGCAAGAGTAACTTCTAGATTCTGACTTGTGGCACAGACATACTCACAGCTGTTCTTGGAGGGGCAGAAACTGTCTAAGCCTGTGTCCTCAGCTTAACTACACAAATGGTCTTCTCACTGCATTCTTGTGTGTGTGTGCGTGTGTGTCTGTCTGTCTGTCTATTGGCTCGCATGCCTGTGCACTGTTGTATAGGTGTGAGTTGGGGCCTTGCACACGTGTGGTCCTACCACTCCCAGAGAAGCTTTTTCATTCAGATAGAGAGATGGAGAGAAAAGAGGGAGACCAGAGCCCTGCCCCATGAGGGACAAACAGACACAGGCTGGGGGTGTGGGTCCACCTGCCAACACCCACGTCCAGCGGAGAAGCAATGACAGAAGCCAGAACTCCCACCTGCTGCTCCCCGTAGAGAATCTGGGTCCAGGCTCCCAGAAGGGGAGAAATGTCAGGGGAAGATACCCAGAGGGCTCTGAACCCCAACTCCATCAGGACCCGGAGAGATAAGAAAGGAAAAAATGGGGGGGACACTTGGATGTAGTAACAGGTATAGGTGTGACTTAGAAAGGAAGAGAAGGCAGGACCACAGGACAAAATAGGCAATATATAAAAATAGAGATAGACAGTCATAGAAATAATAGTCAGCCGTATCTGTGAGCTTGGGAGAACCACTGCAGTTTCCAGTGGAGGGGATGGGGACACAGAGCTCCCCTCCTCCTCAGGTGCTTGTGGAAGCTGAGTTATTTGCGCCCTTTTGGGCTCTGCTGGGGCTGAGCTGGGCTCCTCAAACGGACATCCACATCTTGGTGGACCTGGCATAGCTTCCAGGGCCGTCTGGGGCTTCTCCCTTTCTCCTTTTTGGTAAGAGGAGCATGCAATATGGCCAGCCCGGTTCAAGGCGATGTGGCAGCTGAGAGGTGAGGGGACGCAGCCCGGGAGGCACAGCTGGCCAGCCCCAGAGGCCCCCAGATGGTGCGTGTCCATCACGAGCCATGCGGCTGCTGGGTGACACAGTCATTGCTGCATCTGTGATGCCTGTTGCCGGGGCTTAATGAGCCCTGGTCCCACCGCCTACTTCCAGCTTTGTTTCAGCAACACTGTGTTAAGCCTGACAGCAAACCCCTGACCTCTGCAACCTCGGGTTTGGAGCACATCCACCAGGAGCCCAGCTGCAGGTCTCCGAGCACGTGGCTCTGCTTCTGCAGATGCCCCTATTATACAGACCCTGCTTGGTACAGGAGCGGGTTTTCGCCAGTCAGCGGTTTTGCCGTGCCTGTCTTCCTTCAGAAAGCAACTAACTAGCGCTCTTATGCCGAGAAGAAAGAGGGGATTAAAACTTCAGATTGCCTGCGAGGAAGGCAGGTAGCAGGAGAGAAGAGAGGTGGGTGACGCATTAAGGAGGAAAGCTTTCCCTTAGCGATCGTGCCTCACGCTGTTGTGAGTAATTATTAGCTGCAAAGAGCACAGCTTGAACATTACTATAGCACATTAAAGAACATCTCACTTATAATTATGGCATGGGAAGGAGTGTTTACAATTCACCTACCGAAGCAATAACTTGGTGTATGTAAGAAAAAGAAACTTAAAACCTCTTCATTAAAAACCTGCAAAATGGGGGCCTTCTTTATGCATCTTCTGGAATCTGTCTCTCCCTCCCCCACCTCTGACATGCTGACTTACCCCTTAAGTGTTCCTTTTAATTAAAAAGCAGCACAAAGACTTAAGAGGTGGCCCACCAAGGAGGGAAGGGGAACTTGGATGTCTGTCACCTAAATATCTGACCCCTCCAGAGAGATTCAAAAAGTGAAATCAGACTTGCAGATTCTGTTGTACTGACTGGCATTTACATTATTATTATTATTACTATGTGACTAATGATTCAGAGTAAATACAGTTGTTGGTCCATGTTTAACATTCAGTTTTCTAGAAAACACTCTCCCCCAGACGAGGGCCTCCTCCACCATCAGCACCAGGACCTGAAAGCCCCCCACCCCCAGAGTCCTTGACTTTGGGGCAAGACACCAAACCCAGTCCACGTTCTGCTTGGAGTTTCCCCTTCTGTTCTCATTTCTCCACTTCTGTCCCTGAGTGAGACCATCCCATCTTCATCCTCCTCTCTCTGGCTGATCTCAATTCACAGGATTCCTCCCAGCTCCACCCAAGAGGAGGGGAAGAAGGTGACTCCATCCTTCTTCACAGCTGAGTAGTATTCCACTGTGTATCTAGACCACAGCTGTCTCAGCCTCTCAGCTGATGTTGGACACCTGGGCTGCTCCCAGGTTTAGCTATTTTGTTACCCTGTTCAGATACTCTATTAGCTTGCTCAGCTAACTGTGCCCTTAGCTCAGGGGCGTCAGCTCTCAGCTTTCTAATCACCTGGAGACAGAGTTCTCTCTCAGCTCGCCCCCATCACTTGCTGTCTGGGGGTTGTCCTCATTCTTATTTGCTTCCGGCTTGTTAGGACTTCACCCTCCACCCGGCTTCTGTCCCGGCTCCTTTTTGCAATGTTTTTGTTTGTTCTGACCACTGTATTTCGTGTCCTTTGAAATCACTGTATTTGGTGTCCCGGCTGTTGCTGTTTGTATAGGGGAGAGGTGGTTTCTGGCCGGTTGGTCTGGATTCCTGAAGCTGGTCACCTGTGGCCTCTGGTGAGTCTCTGGAATGAGTGGAGCTGTGAGTCTGATGTCCACACAGCTGCTTTTGGGGACGGGTCTCTGTGGCTTAGTGAGTTTCTGGAGAAATCCTGGTTGTGTTTTGTTGAGTTTTCAGGTGAATTTTTGTTGTTTTTCCTAGTTTTTCATGAGCATGATAGAAAAAGCCCCTCCCCGCAACTCTGGACCACCAAAACCAGCTACTTGTGTGAAACATTGAGTGATGTATTTTTTTTTAACATTAGCGGAAGAATGACCCCCACCCCCAGTGTGTTACTCATCATGTCTGGTTGGTTCTGAGTCTTAGTCTCTCTCTCTCTCTCTCTCTCTCTCTCCAAACTTTACTTCTCTCCCTGTTTCTTGTGCAGTGTTTGCTAAGTAACTGTTTAGAAATTCAGCGTTTCTGGGAGCTGAGAACACCTGGGAACACCGGGCAGGACTAGGGTCCCCCAGAAACCCTCCAAACTGGGCATGAGCACAGACACGTGTGTGGCCCTGGTGGAGAGGGCTGAGGAGAGATTCCCGGGGACGAGGCTTGCACCGACTGGGGAACGGCTGGGACGAGGCCGGCATTGGACGAGACTGTTGAAGGGCAGAGCGGATCACGCAGACCTCACCAGTTCACAGCTGAGGGTCTCCACCGCTGCTACGCCTCAGGGGCTGGAATGGCAGTGGGAAGCCCTGTACTGCCATGGGGGCGGCAGAGAGCGGGCCGGGTGACTCAGGAGAAAATCGACACTCCTGATGGTCCGGAGGTGTGGCTGTATAGTAGAAAGTCAGTGTTTCAGAGGGACAGGGCAGTGGCACACCTGCTTGAGTGCACACATTACAGGGCACAAGGACCAGGGTTCAAGCCCCCTGTCTCCACCTGCAGGGGGAAAGCTTCACGAGTGGTGAAGCAGGGCTGCAGGTGTCTCTGGCTCTCTCCCCCTATCACTCGCTTCCTCTCTATTTCTGGCTGTCTCTATCCTATAAATAAATAAAGATAAAAATTGTTTAAAAAAAGAAATTCAGTGTTTCAGTAGTGGAGACAGCATAATAGTTATGCAAAAAGACTTTCAGGCCCGAGCCATCAAACTACTGGATTCAATCCCCTGCACCATTGCCAACCAGAGTTGGGCAGTGCTCTGGTATCTCTCTCTCACACTAAAATCTATCCCTATCTATCTATCTATCTATCTATCTATCTATCTATCTATCTAATCTTTCTTTTCTCTATTTATTTATTAAATAGAGACAAAGAGAAATTGACAGGGGAGGGGGGAATTGAGGGGGAGAGAGACAGATACACCCTCCTTCACCATTCACAAAGCTTCCCTCCTTTTGGATGGGGACCAGAGGCTTGAACCTGGGTCCTTGCACACCATGATGTGAGAGTTTAACTGTAATGTGCACTGCCGCCTGGCCTCTTCTTGACTTTCTCGGTCATTCCCCCGCCCCTCTCTCCCCACTCAGTTGGCCACTCTGCCTATATGACTGTTGAGTAACCCCCTGAGCTCCCCTCTGTCCCTCCAGTGGGGTGACATCTAGGCCACCTCCCACCTCTTTCATCTCTTCTTCCATTACAAGATCTCTGTCTCTTCCCCTATCTATCCCCCACACACAGCTTAAGATATGTATGTGTCTCGGGACAGATCTGTCACACACAGAAATATCAGCCCTGGCTGATGCGTGAGGTGTCCGCATATCACAGGAAACTGGCAGCCGGAAGCAAGGAGCAGGCCTTCCCGAGGCCTCTGCGCTCACAGCTGGCCTGGTGAACCCGCCTGTGTGCTTGCAGGGGCCACCGCACTGAACCGAATGGGACTCTTCCCTTTTCAGAGCTTTGCTCTGTGTGTGTGTGTGTGCATGTGCGTGCATGTGTGTGTGTGTGCGTGTGTATGCGCGTGTGCATGTGTGTGTGCGTGTCTGTATGCACATGTATGCGCGTGTGTGTATGCACATGCGTGTGGGTGTGTGTGTGTGCGTGTGTGTGCTCACCTTCCCTGCACGTGTGCGTGTGTGCGTGTGTGCGCGTGTGTGTGCGTGCATGTGTGTGCGTGTGTGCGTGAGTGTGTGCATGCGTGTGCACGTGTGTGTATCCGTGTGTGTCCGTGTATGCGTGCGCGCGTGTGTATGTGTGTGCTCACCTCTGCACGTGTACGTGTGTGTGTGCGTGTGTGTGCGTGTGTGTGCATGTATGTGCATGTGTGTGCGTGTGTGCGCATGTGTGTGCATGTGTGTGTGTGCATGTGCATGTGTGTGTGCTCACCTGCTCTGCACACGTGCATGCTTTTCTAAGCACTATAACTTGGCTTTTTGCTGATCACCGGGCCACACCTAAAGCCACACTTTCTTGATGTGTCTCTTTTGCTTCAATTTGTCTCTGGGCGCCATCTGAGCTGACGCCCGGGACTTCATTCATGCCTTTTCCTCGTTCACCCGTTGTGGGTGCCTTCACCTTCATTTTCTCAGTCATCTTGTGTGCACACAGGGTCCATGCCTGCTTGTTCCTGGACTCCCAGAGCCCCTGTCCTGTGTTTGTTTCCCGACACCCATGTCTGGGGCACCGGGAGGCACACTGGGCGCTGAAGGAGCAGAGACATGCGGGGGCAGGTAGTCAGACTGTATGCATGGTGCCAGCTCCCCTGAAAGTTCTTTCTAGGAATTTACTTCTGTGAAAAAAAATAGTGGTGGTCTGGGAGCTGGCACAGAGGATAAGGCATCAGACTCTCAAGCATGAGGTCCTGAGTTCAATCCCTGACAGCGCATGTCTGGTTCTTTCTCTCTCCTTCTATCTTCCTTATTAGTAAATAAATAAAATCATTATTTTTTGATGAATATTCTGTTCATATCCCCTTCCACTTTTTGGATTGGGTCATTTTTTTATTGTTGTTGAGTTTGGTGAGCTTTCTACATATTTTGGTTATTATAAAATCAACCAGAAAGAGCAGGATGAAGATGGGCTGGTCTCAATCAGGGACAGAAGTGGAGACATGAGAATAGAAGGGGAAACACCAAGCAGGACGTGGACTGGGTTTGCTGTCTTGCCCCAAAGTCAAGGACTCTGGGGGTGGGGGGCTTTCAGGTCCTGGTGCTGACGGTGGAGGAGGCCCTGGGCTGGGGGGAGAGTGTTTGGCAGAAAACTGAGAAATGTCACACACGGACAAACAACTATATTTACTGTGAACCATTAATCTCCCAATATTTTTTAGAGATTTATTTATATTTTATTTATTTTGGATATAGAATGAAATCAAGAGGAAGGGAGAGTTGAGAGACAGAGAGACAGAGAGGCCTCCAGCACTGACCGCTTATGAAGCTTCCTCCTGGAATTGGGGGCTGGAGGCTTGAACCTGGGTTGTCATGAACTTTAATATGTGAACCCAGCCAGGTGCACCCCTACCCAGGCCCCATTTGTGTGTATTTGCTACATGACCTGCGTGCAAGTTGCCTCAGTTTTACTCATTTAAGGGGGAGATAAAAAGGGAGAGAGAGGGGCTGGGTGGTGGCGCACCTGGTTGAGTGCACATGTTACAGTGCACAAGGACCCAGGTTCGAGCCCCCCAGTCCCCACCTGCAGGGGGAAAGCTTTACAAGTGGTGAAGCAGGGCTGCAGGTGTCTCTCTGTCTCTCTCCCTCTGTATTCCTCCCTTCCCTCTTAATTTCTGACTGTCTCTATCTAATAAATAAATAAAGATAATAAAATAATTTAAAAAAGAGAGGGGGAGATACAGACACCTGCAGTCCTGTTTCACCACTCTAGAAGCTTTCCTCCTGCAAGTGGGGACCAGGGGTTTGAACCTGGGTCCTTGAGCCCTGTGACATGCACTCAACCAGGTGCCGCCACCCCAGCCCCCAGTCACCTTTACTTTAAAAACCATTCAAAACTTTCTTATTTTTTTTCCCTCTGATATGTGGAATGGGCACGGATGTGGGTTTCCCTGGTCGGGTGGGAGGTTTCACGTGTATGTGTTGTCTTTTTATCTTCTGTGAGCTGCCTGCTGGCGTTCTTAGTTCATGTTTCTTTTGAGTGGTTATTCTGTTCTTCATGGTCTTATAGAAAGTCTTCCTGTATTCTGGGCGATGGGAACACCTAAGTCATCAAGCCGTGTGACGCTGCTGCCCGCTATGGCCGGTCCACACGTTCCTAGGATGATCCTTGACACGTGGGTAATGTCTATTTTAATGAAGTCCGCGCATCAATCTTCCCCCTAAGCTTTATGAAGAATCAGTTTCCTCACACCATCAGGCTCTTACTTTTATTCTTTATTCCCTGAAAGTTTTAAGATTTGCCTCTCAAGTCCAGTGAGTCTCTCCCTGGAGTGCTGTCGTCTGTCCTGGTGGACATGGGGTTGGGTCTCCATGTGTGTGACATGTTCTTCACAGGAGCCCTGGCCTGGCTCAGTGGTGCCGTCCTGACTGGGAAGACGGAGTGACAGGTGTCTGCCGGGCTGTGGGGCTGTGCTGGCTCCTTACTGCAAGCCATCCAAAAGAAACACATTCATTTCTTCTCCCCCTCTATTTTATTTCTTTATTGGGGGGGATTAATGGTTTACAGTCAACGGTGAAATGCGTAGTTTGTACCTGCACCACATTTCTCAGTTTTATACATAACAGTCTAACCCCCACCCGTCCTCCTCCACCATCAGCACCAGGACCTGAAAGCCCCCCACCCCCAGAGTCCTTGACTTTGGGGCAAGACAGCAAACTCAGTCCACGTCCTGCTTGGAGTTTCCCCTTCTGTTTTCATGTCTCCACTTCTGTCCCTGAGTGAGACCATCCCATCTTCATCCTCCTCTTTCTGACTGATCTCACTTCCCAGGATTCCTTCAGGATCTATCCAAGAGGAGGGGAAGAGGGTGACTCCATCCTTCTTCACAGCTGAATGGTATTCCATTGTGTAGATAGACCACAGCTGTCTCAGCCACTGAGCTGTTGTTGGACACCTGGGTTGCTTCCAGGTTTTGGCTGTTACACATTGTGCTGCTGTGAACACAGGTGCACACAGATCTCTCTGGATGGGCGTGTTGGGTTCCTCAGGGTCTGTCCCCAGGAGAGGAACTGCAGGGTCACAGGGCAGGTCCCCTCCAGCCTTCTGAGAGTCTCCAGGCTGCTCTCCACAGGGGCTGGACCCACCGACATTCCCAGCAGCAGTGACGAGGCTCCTCTGTCCCCACAGCCTCTCCAGCATTTGCCGCTGCCTTTCCTGATGTGTGACCTTCTCACAGGGGTGACGTGGTATCTCATTGTTGTCTTTATTTGCATTTCTCTGACATAACTTGGAGCATTTTTTTCACGTTTGTTGGCCTTTTGGATCTCTTCTTGGGTGAATATTCTGTCCATGTCCTCTCCCCAATTTTGGATGGGATCAAAATATAATAATGATTTCTTCTAAATTTACTGATTTGAGGAAAGAACCAAGACTCATGATGTGTGATTGTACTCTTTTTGGGATAAGCTTTCTCATTTAGAGACAGACAGACAGACAGACAGACAGACAGACACACACACGGAGACACTACCACACTGGAAGGGCCGCCAGTGCCAGGAGTGCTTGGCATGGCCGACACCCTGCCAGACACCCTGTGTCTCCCTGGCCCAGAAGCCAGCTCAGTCACAGCCCTGTTCATCCACGGCTCAGCTCAGACGGCAGCGACTGTTGGCACTACAGCCCGTCCTCACGCGGACATGCGTCCGGAGCCACCTGTGTCAGGTGTCGTCTTACTCATCCTGACGCTGCTGACCTTTCAGACGTGTTTTCAGGTGTTCACCCTTCTTTGTCTGTCAGCGATGAATGCACCGAGACAGCACCGCTCGCAGCCCTGCGTGAGAGGCTGCTAAGAAGCGCGGAGAGCTGAAGCGTTTGCTCTGAGCAAGAGACAATTATAATGGGTGCGAGGAGTCCGCCTCCCTCTCAGCCTGGCAAGGATGGGCGCTACCAGACCCTCCCCACACCTTGGAGAATGGGGCCATACTTCTTCCTGGGAACGCGGTGGCCACCTGCATTTTTTCCTTGCTCCTTGTGAAAATCTGCGAGCTCTTTCTCACCCTGGAATATGGCTCTGCCGTTCCTGGGATGCTTTCCTTTTTAAATACTTCATCCATTTTATTTTAATGAGAGAGATACAGAGAAAGTAACACACACACACACACACACACACAGAGAGAGAGAGAGAGAGAGAGAGAGAGCTCAGAACCCTGTTCAACTCTGGCTGATGGTGAGATCGGGATTGAACCTGGGGCCTCAGAGCCTCAAGAAGGAAATTTTTTTTTTTGCCTCCAGGGTTATCGCTGGAGCTTGGTGCCTGCACTGCGAATCCCCTGCTCCTGGACTGTTGTTTATTGTTGCTGTTCTAGTTATTGTTGTTATTGCTGTCATTGTTGTTGGATAGGACAGAGAGAAATGGAGAGAGGAGGGGAAGATAGAGAGGGGGAGAGACAGACAGACACCTGCAGACCTGCTTCACCGCCTGGGAAGCGACTCCCCTGCAGGTGGGGAGCCGGGGGCTCAAACCTGGATCTTTAAGCCGGTCCTTGCGCTTTGCGCCACCTGCGCTTAACCCGCTGCGCCACCACCTTAGCCCTAGGAAAATCTTTTTGCAAAACTGTTGTGCTGTTTCCCCAGGCTGCTTCTTCCTTTCCTCCTCCTCCTCCTCCTCCTCCTTCTTTTCCTCCGCCTCCTTCTTCTTTTCTTCCTCCTCCTTTTCCTTATTTTCCCCAGAGCCCTGGCTGATGGCGGTGCTGGGCATTGAACCTGGGACCCTGGAGCCTCAGGCAGGAGAGGCTTCTGCAGAACCGTCCTGCCTTTCCTAGGTCTGTCATGGGTGCTTTGGTCTCCAGCTGCTCCTTTTAAACGGTCGCAGATTGGCACGTCCTGTGTCTGCTCAGGGAGACGTCACTGCAGTCATCTTTCACATGGTCCCTGAGGGCTGCCCCGGGGCTCTGGAAATGGGTGACGCCATGACCGCTGTCTCAGGGTGACGCCACTGACTGCTGTCTCACAGTGACGCCATGACCACTGTCTCAGGGTGACGCCATAACCGCTGTCTCAGGGTGATGCCATAACCGCTGTGTCAGGGTGACGCCATGACCACTGTCTCAGGGTGACGCCACTGACCGCTGTCCCAGGGTGACGCCATGACCACTGTCTCAGGGTGATGCCATAACCGCTGTGTCAGGGTGACGCCATGACCGCTGTGTCAGGGTGACGCCATGACCGCTGTCTCAGGGTGACGCCACTGACTGCTGTCTATCTCAGGCTCAGTTTGTTTTTTTGAATTTTGCTTTTTTATTAGTGACTTAGTACTTACTTATTAGTGGCTTACGTTATTAGTAATGGTTTAGATGATTAAAAGATTTACTGCATCGACTATCAGAGATTTATTTGCCCCATCCACCCCCAGAGATAACCACCTTATTTTCACAAAGTCTTAGAAAAATTTTGGCCATTTTTTTTTTTTTTGACAAGTTGATGTGGTTTAAGATGTTGCACCCATGGGTGGAACCATCTGGTAGCCATCTCTAAGAGACATTAATCCATCTGGTAACAGCCATAAACTGCATTAATAAATGCACAGGAACATACGCATCAATGCATCTTAGCCAGGAAGTGAAAGAATATGTTTCCAGTAAACTCTGAATATTTCTCAAGCATCAGTGGGTTAACAGGTCTTATCAAGTCTTTTGTTTGTTTGTTTTTTAGATAGGACAGAGAGAAATTAAGAGAGGGGTAGACAGAGAGGGGGAGAGAAAGACAGACACCTGCAGACCTGCTTCACCACCTGGGAAGCGACTCCCCTGCAGGTGGGGAGCCGGGGGCTCGAACCGGGATCCTCACGCCAGTCCTTGCGCTTTGCGCCATGCGCACTTAACTCGCTGCGCTACCGCCTGACCCCCCCTCAAGTTTTAACCTTTGAGACAGAAGAGGGTCTTCAGTAGTTATCGATACACAGAAGTCATTCATATGCCAAGTTTAAATCTACTATCTTTAGAACAGTTATCACACCTGAACGCAAATGAAACTATTATTTGCTTGAGATGCTGAAGACGTTGCAGAAGTGGCCGTGTAAAAAGCACAGGATGAGTAGGGGAGAGAGAGTGTAGCAACGACAAGCACTTTTATCTATCGGTTCTCCACCAAATCTTGTGGCCTACAGTGTCCCCTGCACAGACCTTTCAGACGATCTCATAGATTCTATTTTGGCGAGAATTAATTTTCATGGAAAAATCACTGCATCGGAGTGAATTATCACAAGAGCAACACGTTCTACTCAACATAGAGTTTTCCTTTCTATTTTGACTTAATTTCAGACTTTCAGAAAAGCTGTACAAATGACTCAAAGAATACCTCCATCCAGTTTAATCAAATGTTGACATTTCATCATGTCGGCCTTATCATCCTTCCTCTATGCTGTCTTTTCATCTGAATCATTTGTGATAAATTGTAGGCATTATTCTCTTCTGCCATGAAATACTTCAGTGGTCATGGGCCAAAGACAAGGGCATCTTCTTTTTGAAACCGTGTGCAAATGGAAAACTCAGGCTATGTGGGGAAAAAAATGTATTAGAACTGGCTTTAGCTAATCTTCAGATCTTATTCAAACCAATCCTTTTCTTAATGACAATCTTTGTTGAAAAAAAAAATCTGGGACCTAAAGTTGTATTTAGTTTCCTGGACTCCGAGCCTCCTTCCATCTGTAATGGACCACTGATTGGTCTGCCATCCTCTTTTGTGACCTTGGTACTTCTAATGTGCACAAGCAAGTTTTTGTTAGCGACTGAACCTTGGCTTGGATCACTCCGCTTCACCGACGTGACTGAATTTTCTGGAAGTCCCAGCCAGGATGCGGGGCTTGTCCTGGTTTGTTGTGTCAGGAATCACAGGGTGCTGATTGCGCCAGCTCTTCTTTCTCTGTTCTGTCTTTACAGCATTCCCTTGATCATTCTTTCCTCATAAGATTTTCAAGTCAGCTGTCTCTTTCAAACATCTGCTCACTGACCACCACCTTGGCAGGTTTTTTGGCATGAGGTCTCTTTGTCGCCTGCCATTGTCTGTCCTGACTGAGCCTCACAAGGACACCCAGGCCCCTGGGAGACCCAGGTGGAGCCCACAGGGATCCGGTCACCCCCAGCGGAGTCACTACGCGGCTGTGGCTGTGGTGAGGTCTGGTCAGGTGGTTTCGTGCTGGTTCCAGTACCCCATCTTTGAGTTTCAGTTATCTCTCAATATACTGAGTTTTATTATTTTTATTAATGAAATCATTCCCCATATCATTATATAGTCTATTAGAATGTATACCATTATGTATGTTATATGTTACAGTATATAATAAAGTATATTTTGCACAATGAATCCACCACTCCCAGTGGCCATCTTTGCCATTTTTTTCTTTCCATTTTTTATTTGACAGAACAGAGACAAATTAAGAGAGGAGGGGGAGACAGACAAGGAGAGAGGCAGAGAGACACCTGTAACCCTGCTTCACCAGTTGTGAAGCTCCCCACCTGCAGGGAGGAACCCAGATCCTTGCACAGGTCCTTAAGCTTAGAACAATGTGCACTTAACCAGGTATGATGTTGCCCAGCTCCCAGAAATGATGCTTTTCAGCCTTTTCACAGGAGTATATGGCTTGTAGGACTCCCTCTCCTGCTTAGACAAGGCATTCCCTGTGTCTGCCTCTGATATGCCCAGCAATTCTCCATCCTCCCCACAAAGTCTTCTTGGATAGTTATTCTCTCGTTTACATGCATTTATCCATCTAGGGTAGAGACCCATAGAAAGTAAGAATCACAGGGGAGATAGAAAGGGAGAGAGAAGCGCCAGCAGCCCTGTTTCACTGCGTAGGAAGATTCTTCTGTGCAGTTGGGGACAGGGGGATTGAACCTGGATCTTTATATGGACTGAAATTAAGAAGAAAGGGGACATAGAAAGAGGAGGAGAAAGACAGACATCTGCAGACCTGATTCACCACTTTTGAAGCATTCCCTCCCTGCAAGTTGGGAACCGGGGCTTGAACCCAGGTCCTTGCATTTGGTAGTCTGTATGATTAACTGCATGCACCACGGCCCAGCCCTCCCCTCCCCCAGTATAAACATCTTGAGGGTATGTGTAATTGAATGCTCTTCCTCCTAGCCTGGAGACCTGTCTTTGTCAGACCTGCCATCTCCAGTTCTAGTGGTGACATCAGATTGGATAATCCCTCTGTCGCCCTGGCCTCACCCTGGGATGTGAGCGCACTGCGGGGTGTCAGGCTCGGCCTCTGCTGGCCCGAAGGCCTTTAAACCTGCTCTCAGTGTTCACCCTGAGATTAGCCTATCAGCTCCTACAGGATGGAGACGGAACCGCAGAGGTAACAGAAAGTTTCTCATGTGCCAGGTAGAAATAACAGGCATCCTAATTCAGGGACTGTCAGGAAAAGGGGTTCCCCAGCAGAGAAGTCCACCCAGGCTCACACGGGCAGATGGGCAGACGCCGGTCGGCCCTGCTTGGGCTCTGGGATGCCGTGAACACTGCCAGCTCTGCAGACAGGATCTGCTCAGCACCCCCTCTGAACTCTGGCGGGGAAACCAGTCCATCACCAGACAGCTCACGGGCTAGAAATAAGAGAAGGGGACAAGCAAGTGTAGTACCTGGATTTTGCTACAGATTTATTTATTGAGAGAGTGAGGAGAGAGGGAGAGGGAGAGGGAGAGGGAGAGGGAGAGGGAGAGGGAGAGGGAGAGAGAACAGACCACTGCTCAGCTCAGGCACATGGTGGTGCTGGGGACTGAACCTGGGACCTCTGAGGCATCAGGCATGCCAGTCAGGTGCTCTTCCACTGTGCAGACTCTTGGGGGTCCTGGAAGCCTGGCAGCTACTGTGCAGCAGCCTCTCCCATCCATCCACAAGAACTAGAAAATGGCAATAAAGAGTGTGGGGCACACGGCAGACCACTGTTGGCATTTCCGGAAGAAATATGATGTCAAAAGATCACTTCAGAGCCTGGGTGGTGGCACACACTAGAGTATGGATGCTGCCATGTGCATGGACTCGGGCTCAAGACCCCGGTGCCCACCGGCAGGGGCAGCTTCATGAGCAGTGAAGCAGGGCTGCAGGTATCTCCCTGTCTCGCTCCTTCCTTATCTCTTCCCTTCCTAACTCCACTTCCCTCTTGATTTCTTTCTGTCTCTATCCAATAAAGAAGGGAAGAAGAGAGAGAGAGAGAGAGAGAGAAGAAGAAGAAGAAGAAGAAGAAGAAGAAGAAGAAGAAGAAGAAGAAGAAGAAGAAGAAGAAGAAGAAGAAGAAGAAGATCACTTTGTTGAGAATTGCTGGTTTTGTCGGGCTGGGTCACAGGGTCCTAGCTGAAGCCCCCCAAGGTGGCTGTCAGTCCCCATCCTCCGTCTGCCCCCTTAGTACTCCTCCACTGCCCCTGCTCCAGTCTTCAGTCTCAGGCCGGCTGGGAGGACAGAGGCACTGAATTCCAGCCTGCATCATGCCCTGATGTGTGTCTGACCCTTTAAGGGCAATGACCCGGTGTTCACGTTTCTCCGACCTGTGTACCTTGCTCAGTGTGGCGCTTCCTGTGGGATTATGTGAGAGCATCGGGGAACTCCCCTCATCCTTGAGATGGAGGTCTGAAAAGAATCCCCACCTGTCAGTCTCTCCCTTTCAGGGATAGAGCTTGGCGGAAATGCTTTTCCTGACTTAAATTCCCTTTTGTCAGGCTTCACAGGGACCCACAACTTCTGACACTTAGCTCATTCCCCTGCTACACACCAAACGGTTGCCTGCTTAATACAACTCACACCGCCTTGCCAATAACCTAACAATGAGACCCCCACACCTCTTCCCGGTTCTTTGTTCATCATGATTTTCATCAATACTCTGCCCTTCTCTGCTTTATCTCACTCTGCCGGTTCAACAACCATGTTTCTCTTAACACTTTTAGATAATTAACATTTCTTGCCTCGTGGAAACTGATTGTTTTGAAACCAATTCCGGTCACTCCTTAGCCCTCCCCATCATAGGGGAACTGAATTTTGAAAACCTGTGATTTCTGACATATGTGAAAAATGTTCTTTGTTCCACTTTGCTATATAAGCTTTGTCATCCTCCAAATAAATTGGAAGTTCATACCTGAATTTCTCCTGGCATTTCTTTCTGCACCACATGATCCCTTGAATGGGTGACGGGAAAGCCGGTGGCTACCTCTGTGTCGAGGCCGCCCACGTGAGCACCAGAGCTTCCCAGTCCCAGAGTTCCTCATCTGTTGTCTCTGAGCCATCTTCCCGTGCGCACACACCACGGCTCCTCACGCACTCAGCTGTCGCTGGACGCTTGGTTGCTTCCGCGTTCTGGCTCCTGCCAGCAGCACTGCTGTGAACGTAGACTCTGGGCAGACAGTCAGAAACACGCACACTCACTAGTCGGTCACTGGTCCTCATTCTGGTGGGAGCCTTTGCTGTTATTTTGGGCTGCATCTTTGGGCTGCATCATTCCCACAAGTGATTTGACAGATGGAGAGAAATAATAGCAGCAAAGTGAAAGTGTGAGTGTGTATGTGGGAGAGTGTGTGTGGCTGTGTGTGTGTGTGAGTGTGAGAGTGTGTGTGACTGTGTGTGTGAGTGTGTGAGAGTGTGTGTGACTGTGTGTGTGAGTGTGTGTGTGTGAGTGTGTGTGTGTGTGACTGTGTGTGTGAGAGTGTGTGACTGTGTGTGTGAGAGTGTGTGAGAGTGTGTGTGACTGTGTGTGTGAGTGTGTGTGGGGGTGGGGGTGAGTGTATGTGTGAGTGTGTGTGTGTGAGTGTGAGTGTGTGAGTGTGAATGTGTGTGAGTGTGTGTGAGTGTGTGTGAGTGTGTGAATGTGTGTGTGAGTGTGTGTGTGTTTGAGTGTGTGTGAGAGTGTACGTGAGTATGTGAGTGTGTATATGTGAGTATGAGTGTGTGAATGTGAGTCTGTGTATGAGTGTGAGAGTGTGTGTGAGTGACAGTGTGTGTGAGTGTTTGTGAGTGTGTGTGAGTGTGTGTGTGAGTGTGTGTGTTTGAGTGTGTGTGTGAGAGTGTACATGAGTGTGTGAGTGTGTATATGTGAGTATGAGTGTGTGAATGTGAGTCTGTGTATGAGTGTGAGAGTGTGTGTGAGTGACAGTGTGTGTGTGACTGTGTGTGAGTGTGTGAGTGTGTGTGAGTGTTTGTGAGTGTGTGTGAGTGTTTGTGTGAGTGTGTGTGACTGTGTGTGTGAGTGTGTATGGGGGTTGGGGTGACTGTGTGTGTGTGAGTGTGTGTGTGAGTGTGTGTGTGAGTGTTTGTGAGTGTGTGTGAGTGTTTGTGTGAGTGTGTGTGACTGTGAGTGTGAGTGTGTGTGTGTGAGTGTGTATATGTGAGTATGAGTGTGTGAATGTGAGTCTGTGTATGAGTGTGAGAGTGTGTGTGAGTGACAGTGTGTGTGAGTGTTTGTGAGTGTGTGTGTGAGTGTGTGTGTTTGAGTGTGTGTGTGAGAGTGTACATGAGTGTGTGAGTGTGTATATGTGAGTATGAGTGTGTGAATGTGAGTCTGTGTATGAGTGTGAGAGTGTGTGTGAGTGACAGTGTGTGTGTGACTGTGTGTGAGTGTGTGAGTGTGTGTGAGTGTTTGTGAGTGTGTGTGAGTGTTTGTGTGAGTGTGTGTGACTGTGTGTGTGAGTGTGTATGGGGGTTGGGGTGACTGTGTGTGTGTGAGTGTGTGAGTGTGTGTGTGTGTGAGTGTGTGTGTGTGAGTGTTTGTGAGTGTGTGTGAGTGTTTGTGTGAGTGTGTGTGACTGTGAGTGTGAGTGTGTGTGTGTGAGTGTGTATATGTGAGTATGAGTGTGTGAATGTGAGTCTGTGAGTGTGTGTGAGAGTGAGTGTGTGTGAGTCTGTTTATGAGTGTGTGTGATGTGAGTGTGATGTGTGTGTGTGTGTGTGTGTGTGTGTGAGATATTTTTTCCCACCAGGGTATATCTATGGGGCTCTGTGCTTGCACAACAAATCCACTGCTCTGATGGCCATTTTTCCCTTCATGTGATAGGACACAGAAACTGAGAAAGGAGGGGAGAGACAGAGGGAGACAGACAGAGGGAGGCAGACAGAGGGACATCTGAGTTACTTGCTTCGCCGCTTGCAAAGCTTCCCCCCTACAGGTGGGGAGCAGGGGCTTGAACCTGGGTCTTTGTACAGGATGACATGTACGCTTTCAGATCTCCACCACCCAGCCCCCCATTTTTGCTTTTCTTACTGTTGTAATTGAATCTCTAAAGACATTTCTGCTAGTATTTTCTTCTCTGCATTCATTGTTTCCAGGCTAACATCAAGATCTCTGATTTTTTTTAACTTCACTGTTGCAAACCGTTGGGTGTGGGGTCCTGTTTCAATTTTCTGCGTGTAGTCACTCCCATTCCCTATTATCCTCTACTCAAGGGCCGGGCGGCCTGGTGACACCCACAGCTCTGTGAATGGACCTCAGTGCCGCTACTCCAGGGCTGAGAGAGAGAGAGAGGTCGCCAAGCAGGGCTAATGCCATGCACGAAGCCGGCGACCAAGCCCCAGCACCCCCTGGGCGGGCCTGACACTGAGGTTCTGACACTTTGCTCTAAATGCAAAGCTGCAGGTTCGGAGGAGGCACAGCGGGGTCAGACACTGGACTCTCAAACACAGCAGTCTGGGCGTCATGGAACCACAGACCCACGCGGGTCCTGAGCTCAGCAAGCCCACAGCCATGCTGACGGGAAGGAGGCCAGCATTGAGGGCTGCAGTGTGCGGCACCCAGGCCGGGGAACTGCGTGCAGAAAGGAAGGCGGCGAGCCTTTGCTGGTGGATGGGTGCAGAAGCCAGATGCTGGGATCCTGCTTTCTGACACAACCCAGGGGCGACAGATTCACTTCAGAAACCCTCGAAGGTGTCGGAGAAGCCTGGAGGTGGAGCACACACAGGGTGTGTCGACATGGGGTCGTGTCATGTGTGACCCCACCCAGACCTCCGTCAGAGCAGGTAAGACACCACGGAGGGATGAGGGGTGAGGGGCACAAAAGGGGTTTAACATACACACACACACACGCACACACACATGCACACACACACTCACGCACATTCATGCACACTCACATACACACATGTACACACATGCACACACACACACGCGCACACACACACACACTCATGCACACTCACATACACACACGCACATGTACACACACACACACTCACACACACTCACACACACACGCACACACACTCATGCACACTCACATACGCACACGCACATGTACACACACACACTCACACACACACTCACGCACACACGCACACACACTCACACACACTCATGCATACTCACATACACACACGCACATGTACACACACATGCACACACACACACACACTCACATGCACACAGACAAACACACACACACACACACACACACACACACACACACGCACGCACCAGGGCAGTAGATATAGAAAAGTTGCACCAGGAGGGGGAGGACGTGCCAGGTTACCTGTGTCAGGGCAGGTTACAGCCTGACTGTGCAGGGCTTGGTCTAAATTTCACCCGCAGAGCCGACTCCGATTAAACTGTAGGGAGTATTGCGTTCAGCCTCAGGTCACCTGGATACTGTCCCCAGGCTCTGAGCCGGGTGCTGATTTCCGTCATCACTTTCTCGAATCAAGAGGGTTGTTGACCTTCGTTAACTTGCTGACTTGTAGGCCTCCAACGGGCCCCTTCCAGCAGAGAGCGGGAGCCCTGCAGAGGAGACGCAAGGTCTGATCTAAGAAAGCTGGCCATCAGGAGATCAGGCAGGAGAGGACTGAGGAGTGTGAGACAAAAGTGAAATTAGGAGGAAAAGAATCAGGCAGCCTGAAATCAGGGATTTCCAGCGGGTAGGGACGGGTGGGCTTAGGGGTCCCTGGCCCACATTTGCAGACCTGGGGTTGATGGGGGGGAGTCTCTCTAAGGGCCGGCAGTGAAGGCTCTGCAGGTGGTGGCCGAGTTGGGGTAATGCTCCCTGGGGAGGGGTTGGGGTGTCAGTGGTAGAGCACAGGACTTGCAAAAGGGAGGCTCCGCACTTGACTCTGAACACCACGTATGTTCGAGTGATGCCTGCCTCCTCTGGTGTGGGCTTCCTATTCCGATTCATGGTGTGAGTGGGGGGGCGCTTATGAGGAACACTTAGGTGGTTGCGGGAGCCTTTAACACTAGAATAAAAGTCACTGAGTTGAATCTCATAAACACACCCCAAAAGCCTGAGGCATGTGCTCAGTGAAGTGCTTACTCAGCAGTCATAAAAAGACTGTCACGTGTCCTTTGGGACTAAGTACATGGGACTGGCATTGGTCATGACTGGCGGGATAAGGAGGAAGTGAGGGGCCACTATAGGATGGTTTCCCTCATAAGTAGAACATAGACGATTGAAATCTACGAGCTTGCCAGCCCGTAACAATGACCTTGGGAGAGCTGTGGGTGGCCACCAGTGGAGGGGTATGGACACAGAGCTCTGGTGCTGGGAGTGGTGTGAAATGATGCCCCTATTATCTCAGAGTCCTGTAAATCACTCTTAAATCACAGATGAGGAGAGTTTCTGAGCCACCTGACCACGACAACCTACACCCTCCCCACTCCCCACAAGATGGCCTTGTTGGTTTGCTTCTTTAAATTTTTTAATTTTATTTTAATGAGATAGAACAGAGCCCTACTCAGCTCTGGGTGGTGATGGTGCTGGGGGTTGAACCTGGAACCTCAGAGCCTCAAGCAGGAGAGTCTTTTTGTAGAACCCAGCCCCATCATCATCATCGTTATTTTTCCCCAGCACTCTGCTCATCTCTGGCTGATGGTGGTGCTGAGGATTGAACCTGGGGCCTCAGAGCCTTTTTGCAGAACCGTCATGTGGTCTCCCCAGCCCCTGCCAGCTTGTTTCTTGTCTGTGTTGGGGAGTCTGGAGAACCTTCTGCTGGCGGTGGCGTCTGCCGGTGGCTCACATGGGCATCAGCGACGGGCCTGAGGCTGCGGCAGGAAAACGCATAACAAGAAAGATGGCCCTGGGGGTGGCAGCGGCGGGGTGGACATCACGAGCAAGGCCCCGAGAAGGCCTGACAAAATGAAGCAATTCGCACAGCCCTGATGGGGCTCTTAGGAAGCGCGATCTGTCAAGATGTATGAAGCAGCTGGCAGCAGGCAAGGCAAGAAATATCTTTGTGGGGGTGTGGGGGGAGGGCCTGGTGCTCTGGCCTACGCAGGGGACTCCAAAGGCACCCCACCGCCTGCAGCCTGCACAGGACTTGGAGGCTTTCAGGGCAGGGCCCCCCAAGGAAGGAGCTGTTAAGAATCTGCAGATGCCTTTGCAGTCTTCCTTATCCCCTTCCTGGAAGCAGCCCGGAAGCCAGTGCAGTCAGGTGTCCTTGTCTCCCCTCCCCCAGGCACTGTCCCCACCTATTATCTGTGAAGGTGATTTACACCCTTGCCCAGACACACTGGCCTCACGCCCAGCCTAGAGCAGGCCCATCCTTCACTGGGCTGTGGAGGAGGAGGAAGGAATTGCAGGCCAGCAGAGCAGGAAGCTGGGGTGGGGGGCTTTCAGGTCCTGGTGCTGATGGTGGAGGAGGACCTGGGCTGGGGGAGAGTGTTTGCAGAAAACGGAGGGATTTTACATATGGACCAGCAACTGTATTGACTGTGAACCATTAATCCCCCCCCCATGAAAAGATTTTCAAAGCAGACAAAGATGTATTTCTAAAACTTGTATGCATGCACTTTTTTTTTTAAATGGCTATTTGCAAATTTTTGTTTTTGCTTTTTCTTCCAATTCCTGTCTCACCGAGAATGAATTTTTAATTTAAAAAAATTATTTTTATATATTTACTGGATAGAGACATCTTGAAATCAAGAGGGGAGGGTGAGATAGAGAGGGGGAGAGACAGAGAGACCCCTGCAACCCTGCTTCATGACTCGCAAAGCTCTCCCCCTGCAGTTGGGGACTGGGGCTGGAACACAGTCCTTGTACATTAGAACATGTGCGCTCAACCAGATGCACCACCACCTGGCCCCCGTGTATAGTTTTTTTAAATATGAAACACGTTGACTAATTTTTTTTTTTTACCAGAGCACTGCTCAGCTCTGGCTTATGGTGGTAGGAGGGATTGAACCTGGGACTTTGGAGCCTTAGGCAGAAGAGTCTCTGCATAAACATAATACTATCTACCCCCATCCTCCAATAAGAATCTTTGTATCTTTCCATGTCAGAACAAATAAACCTAACCATTTCTTAAATAAAAAGGGTGAAACAAAGGAAAGACAAAAAAGTAAGACAAACTCTGAGATTTTGACCAAGAACCAAGTTTCCTGAAGTGAAGAGGGGGAGGGAGAGTCCAGTGGGCAGTGAGGGACAGAGGCGGGCACCTTGGTGGTGACAGACAGAGGGACAGACATGTGCCTATAAACTACATGTAGTCCTGTAAGCAGAATAGTCAGACTCGCACGCTCAGGACTGGGGAATAGCTCCAAAAACAGGAATCACACAGCCCGAGGCTCCAGGGCTCCTGGCTTCAATCCTGGGCACTGTATGCCAGAGCTGAGATGTGCTTTTGTCTTTCTCATAAAAGCAAATAAATGTATTTTTAAATTATACAATAACATTGTATGATCAAAAAATAAGAAAGAAAAGAACACAAAAGAACACAAGTGGCTGGGGCTGGAGGGGTTGACACTCAGTGAACTAAGGACAGGAGACAATCACCAGGCTGTCCTTCACCTGCATGAAGTGTGGAGGAAACAAATGCAAAAGAGATTTGCAGAAATAATCGTGAGTCTTAGATGCTTGGAAAACTCTGGCAGCTATTGGGGAAAAATGGAGAAAGGGAGTTGGAATAAATAGCTCAGTGGAATGACACTGGGCATGTCTTGGTGAGTACGGTGAGTCTCATGCCCACAGCGAGGCAGAGGCATGGATTTATATTACAGAGTGTCATAATGTTACAGACTAAAGATAAAGAAAGAAAGAGAGAGAGAAAGCGAGACTGAGAGAATGAGAGGAAGGAAGGAAGGAAGGAAGGAAGGAAGGAAGGAAGGAAGGAAGGAAGGAGGAAGGATAAGAGTGCCCATTGAGGAGGTTCTCTATGGCTGTTTCAAAAGATTTTTCAAGACCTTCTTGCACATGTCAGCGCGAGACTTTGCAACTGTGTTGATCTGGAGCCTTATACACTAGTCCCGCATTGACTGCCGGTCTGTCCTCAACCACACTGAGTCACAATCTCTCTATGCTTCCGACATTATTTCTTATTTTTTAAAAAAATTTATTTATTTTCTCTTTTGCTGACTTTGTTGTCTTTTTATTGTTGTTGTAGTTATTATTGTTATTGATGTTGTCATTGTTGGATAGGACAGAGAGAAATGGAGAGAGGAGGGGAAGACAGAGAGAGGGAGAGAAAGACAGACACCTGCAGACCTGCTTCACTGCCTGTGAAGCGACTCCCCTGCAGGTGGGGAGCCAGGGTTCGAACTGGGATCCTTCTGCCTGTCCTTGCGCTTTGTGCCATCAGCACTTAACCCGCTGCACTTCTGCCTGACTCCCTATTTCTTATCTTTAAAAAGTACTTCACGGAGGGCTGAGGAAATAGCAAGATGGTTCTGCAAAAACAAACAAACAAATAAATACCCTTCTCTAGTCTGAAGCTCTGAGGTCCCGGGTTCAATCCCCAGCACTACCATCAGGCAAAGATGTATAGGGCTCTGGTGTCTCTGACTTCAGGTGTGGAATGACAACCCTTCAGCTTCATTACTCGGGTGACATCTTTCCTTTCATAGTATTCTCTAATTCCATACCAGGTGGTTCACTTCCTAACAAAGTCCCCAAACCTAGATATAGACCAGGTCCCCTGAGATAAGAGCACATGTTCACACGAGTCCATAAACCAGGGCAAAATATATACCTGAAAGCAGAAGTACACAATAGTCTGCAGTGAGTACCCCCAACTCTTCATCTGCACTATTCCAGCCTTTAGGTCCATGACTGGTCAACAATTTGTTTGGCTTTGTAAGTTAACTCTCTTTTCAGCCACCAGGTTCCAGATGCCAGCATGATGCCAACCAGACTTCCCTGGACAAACGACCCACCAATGTGTCCTGGAACTCTGCTTCCCCAGAGCCCTTCCCCACTAGGGAAAGAGAGAGGCAGGCTGGGAGTATGGATCCACCTGTCAACACCCATGTTCAGCGGGGAAGCAATGACAGAAGCCAGACCTTCCACCTTCTGCATCCCACAGTGACCCTGGGTCCATACTTGTTGTTGAGGCGGTCTGGTGTCGGGCTGCACCGCGGAGAAGAGAGCGGACGTCCAGAGCAAAGGGGTACACAGATCTTTATTATAGGATGGGGGGGGAGGTTTGGTTCAGACCACGTGGAGCCAGCCGGCAATGGCCGACCACGGGGGAGAGCAGGGAGCGAGACCTCAGAGAGGGAGAGCCGAGAGCCCAGAGAGCGAGAAGGGAGGGGTGAGGGGGCTTTTTATTGGGCGACAACCAGGGGTGACGTGTAGGGCCAGGATTGGTTGAAAGGGGGCACTCTAGGATTTAGCGGGGCATAGAAAAACCTGGGGGCGGAGCCAGGATTGGTTGAAAGGGGGCACTCTAGGATTTAGCGGAGCATAGAAAAACCTGGGGGCGGAGACTGCATCAGAATAAGTCCTCAGCAACAAATACTCCCAGAGGGATAAAGAATAGGAAAGCTATCAGGGGAGGGGATGGGATATGGAGTTCTGGTGGTGGGAACTGTGTGGAGTTGTACCCTCTTGTCCTACGGTTTTTTAATGTCTCCTTTTTAAAATACATAAATAAATTAACAAGACATATTTTTTAAAAGCCCTCCACAGAGCTAGAGAGTTAGCTCAGAGGGCAGAGTGCAGGCCTTTGCACAGAAGATTCTGGTTTGATGTCACTCACCATCACATAGTAGGAGCAGCATGGACAACACAGGGAGTGTCACTGGTGCTAACTGGTTTTCTGTCTCTCTCTCTCTCTCTGTCTCTGTCTCTCCTCAATTTTTTGGCCTCCAGGTTATTGCTGGGACTCAGTGCCTACACTACTCCCAGTGGCCTTTTTTTCTTTTCTATTTTTATTTGATAGGACAGAGAGAAATTGAGAGGGGAGAAGAGATGGGGGGGCGATAGACACCTGCAGACCTGCTCCCCCCTGCAGGTGGGGAACGGGGACTCAAACCCAAGTCCTTGCACACCGTGGCATGTGTGCTTAACCAGGTGTGTGCCACTCCCTGGACCACCCCCCCCCCTTGTTTGCCTCCAGGGTTATTGCTGGGGCTCAGGGCCCTCCTACAAATCCTCTGGTCCTG
>NC_080176.1:93928184-93998184 GCF_950295315.1 Erinaceus europaeus | reverse complement strand
TGGGTCATAGTCTGTCTGGAGCCGCAGGGGCAGTTTGGGTCGTCTCTGGCTCCCCAGCGATGGAACATAGCGGCGCACCGGCCATGGCCTGTTCGATAGCGATTGAGGAGGGCCCAATCATAACGTGCCAGGTCAAAGCCGGGTGGACGCTTGCAGGGGTCTGTGATGAGGTGTTCGTTCTTGACCTCAGCTGACTGCCAACTCTGTTTCCAAGAGTCTGGAACAGAGAAGTTCAGTGTAGGCATAGGGGACCAGATTGGGTGACGAGACGTCAAGCGTTGGACAGGGTGGGCGAAGAGATCCACGTATATTGGCAGGTCCGGTGGAGCGTAGACGTGGGAAATGAACTTAGATGATGCCGCGTCCCGACGAATATCTGGCGGGGTGATGTTGCTAAGAACTGGCAGCCATGGAACCGGGGTGGAATGGATGGTTCGAGAAATTATCCTCACTTCTCTAATGCCTGGGGGAATATCAGGACTCTCTGGGACTCTCTGTTATGCACAAACCCCAAGCTCTCCAGGGAAGGGCCAAAGGTCAGAGTTACACAGCTGCATTTTGCATGATCTCAAGGCCTGAGGGCTACTTTTAATTCTTTTTTTAGAAATATTTTTAAGTATTTTATTTATTTATTCATCTATTTTTGAGAGAGATGCAGAGAGAGAAAGACACAGAGAGAAACACAGAGCCCTGCTCAGCCCTGGTTTATGGTGGTGGTGGTGCTGGGGGATTAAACCTGGGACTTTGGAGCCTCAGGCATGAGAGTCTCTTTGCAGAACCATGATGCTGTCTACTCCCCATCCGACTTTTAACTCTTGACACTCTTCATAATGCTAAGGAAGAAGGGCAAATGCTAGAAGAAGAAGAATGCTGCCCTGAAGGGGTGGGGGCTGTGACGGAGGAGTCTGGAGCCTTTCTTACTGGGCCTGCACCTGTTAACAATCAACCAGACCTTTTGTAAACAGGGAGCCTTTAGGTCAAATCAGTAGAATTTCTCCTAACAACTAATATCTAGAAACCTGGGATTAGTGAGATTCCTCAGCATCTTGGGTGTCACCTTCACTGTGCCATACGGTGCCCATTTTTTTGGTTAAGCAAATGTCTGGACATCCTTTTTGCTTGTTTCCCGAAGAGAGAAGCGGTGAGTGAACAGACTCAGAAGGTGGCTGACGTTCCTCAGTGGGGGTGGGTTCCACGTGTTGAGGGACAGGAGGTACCTGGAGGGTAGTGCCCAGAAGATGGCAGTGGTGACAGGTGTGGCTTGGAAAGGTGGAGGCAGGGCTTGGGCCTTAGGAGCTAGACTGGGGGTGTGGCTGAGGTCACCACGGGAGTACAAGCTCTGTTCTCTCTTTCTCCCTCCTTCTCTCTCCCTCCTTAGGTTCCCATGTTAATGTGAACTCTCAAGGACTTCTCTCCCGTGCCCCCTGTCTGTCTTTATCTGCCTGGGTGGGCCTCCCGACAAGATGTGAGTCAGGGGGTCTTTCTCTCTCTCATGCCCATGCTCTGCCTGCCTAGGTCACCATGTGAGTAAGCTGCTTTTCAGACTTTCTCTCTCTTTCTCTCTCTCTGACTTACCCTTTCTCATCTCTCTCTCTCTCTCGGCCTGACATATGAATATTCTCAATTTTCCCAAATAAAGTTTTAAATTCCTGAAAATCGTGCTCCCTCCTCAATTCTTTGTTGAGATAATGCCTGATGAATTTTTTAAATGTTGGGGAAACTAGTGACGGTCCCCCAATACACAGACTGAAGACTTGTCTTTTTTTCTGGAATCACAAGGACAGGAGAAGGGAGAGTCCATCCTCTGCTCACCCCAACGATGGGAACATTGACCTGCTCTTGCCTGGGTCTCATCTGGTCAAGTCCTCTGTTTCTAGACACTAGACACCAGTGGAACTTCCATCCCTGGCTATCCCAAGTTTCTAGTCAGCTTTGAAGTTCCATGGGAAGGCACAGAACTTTTCAGAACCATTAACACCCTGAGAAAGTTCTATAAAAATATATGAATACTCATATGTGTGTGTGTGTGTGTGTGTGTGTGTGTCTTTATCCAACCACACAGGAGTGTATGTGATGACTACTAGACATAGTTTATGAGGTGTATCAGAGACTCTAATATCCCACCTCCTTCTCACCTCCCTTTCCTTATTCCTTTCCTCTCTTCTCTCCTCTTTTTTCTTCCTACCTATCTTTTTTCCTAATCCTTTCTTTTTTCTTCCGCCCCCTTTTCCTTCCATCTTTCTCCTTTCCCTTCTTCCATATCAGCACTAAGAAACATATTGTCTTCAGCGGGGCGGAGATGAGGATGGGTCAGTAGCATTGAATCTGATGAGTTTCTGTTCAGTAACGGAGATGGGCTGAGGCAGCTGAGACAATGATGGCGGGGCTGCTCTGACATCCAGGGGCAGTGAGTCCACCTGCGAGTCAGCCCCCCCTCCATTCATGTCTCGGGCTGGGACCTGCTGGACACCCGCCCCCTCGCCCTGCCTCTCTCTTTCTCTCTCTCTCTCTCTCTCTCTCTCTCTCTCTCTCTCAGATTCTCCAGCCATGCTTGTTGGGCTCATGATGGCAACTCGCTTTCTCTACAGCACCTCAGCCAGGACCCAGAGACATCCATCAATTTTATTCTTTTGTGACAGAGGTTGGATGACTTCTCACAGCTTGAGAGAGTCAGGAGTTGTCACCACTCATGTTTCCTGTCACGGGAGCCACACAGGCCAAAGTTTTTGCAGACAGTCACAATAACATGGTGGGACAGGGCTGGGTAGAGAAGATCATTTTGACGGCCTTTGAACGACTGGCTGGAAGGGGTGTTCATCTCCTCTGCCTCCTCAGCCATCTCAGCTTATCCAGCCCAGGTGAGCATCCGGTTCCTTCCAATCCAAAGAACTAATTCTGCCAAGACAAACCGCAAGAAGTGTCATTTCACTCGCTGATTTGCTTCCAGATTTGTTGGTTCCTCAACCACAAATTCTGCTCAGCAGATAACTGGAGCCATCCTGGGGCTCCAGCTTCGCTCCTTCTGATCACCGTTGGCACAGAAAGTTGTGCACTCTTGTGGGTCATTCCAAGAAACAACAAGATCATCAGGGAACAACAAGAAAAACAGTTAAATTCCGGACGTAGAAAAGGGTTAAAAAGAAAATCTGACAGCTTGAATAAGTGCACAATGAAACGTCTGTCACCATTTTAGAAGGCATATGTAGCATTCAGATCTAACATTGAGTGGGAGAGTATAACGTTTTCTATGCACTCGTTTAAATATTTATACAAACTCTCTTCCAAACACATACCACCACCAAATCATGATATTTATAGGTAAAAGATGGCTCAGAGTGCCTTTTGAAGGAGAACATTAATTTTAGCTTGAAGGTGCCGTTACCATTCACTGTCATTCCAGAGCAAAAAACTGGAAGTGCAATAACAAGATGCATTTTAATTATAACTCAAAAAAAAAAAAAGCATGGTGATGCCAATGCTCGATAATTATTCAAGTCTATTTTAGAGATACACAAGGATAATCCGTGCAAACATATTTAAACACATCTTTCTTACTATATGTAAGATGTTAAGTAGTTTGCAGTCTGTAAACACTATCAACCACAGTGTGTGCTGTGTAATTAGGCCAGCGAAGCTAACATTTAGCAGAAGGTCTTAATTTATGCTCAGGCAAGTAAAGATGAAAACAGAAATCAGATGAACACCAGATTTCTTTGCGTTCTCTTAGAAATAGATGTCAATATTTATCAAAGTACAAATTGGACTGCAGTAATGAGGAGATACTGCTTCAGTGCGCAGAGAATCCGGAAGCCCAGGGGAAGGTGGGCACAGGAAATAAGGGAAGACGTACAGCACTGACACTCATGACAACAACGGTGCTTGGACTTGGCTGAAATATATACTTGCCTCGCTGGTGTGCAGTGCCTGCACGATGAATCCACCACGCCTGGCAGACATTAACTACAGCTTGGGTATTATTTTTTGGATAGAAACAGAGAGAAATTGAGAGGTGAAGGGGGTGGGGGAAGAGAGATCTGCATACCGGCTTCACCTCCTGTGAAGCTTTCTCCCTAGAGATTCAGACTGTGGGATTGAACCCAGGTCCTTGTGAATGTTACTGTGTGAACTCCACTGGGTTTGCCACTGCTTGGCACTTGACTTTAAACTTTAGTCTATGCAGCTACAAGGTTTTAGTTACCTCTTTTTCCCTTTTCTTCCTTTTTTTTTTTTTTAAATACCTGTGGGTTTTTTTGTTTCAATTCTAAAAGAAGGAAACCATTTATTATTATTATCATTATCATTATTATCATTATCATTGAAGCATCAGGACCTGTCACAAGCAAGAATCCACTGCTTCTGGGCCATTTAAAAATTTTTTAAAAAAAATTTCAGGTATATAAAAAGAGACAGAGAAAGGGAGAAATGCCACAGCTCCACCATTTGTGGGAGTCTGGCATGGCCGCGGAGCTGCCGCTGCGAGCCGAGGCTGAACTTGGAGCCTGGCACTTGGTAAAGGAAGCAGTCAGCTGGTGAGCTATTTCCTAGCCCTCCGGAAAGAGAGTGATGATGGCTGGGTAATTCCCCAGTGTTTTTGTCCACTGCAGCTCTGCAGCCTGGTGATCTCCCTACACTTCCCAAATCACGCCAACAGTCCAAGGGCCAAGGCACCCGGTGGGGCGCCACCCCTGGGGCAAGATGGTGAGGACTGGTGATGGTGCATCACTGCTCCAGTCAAGGCGCCTCCTCACCTCCACTGGGCTCACTTGGGTGAAGCTGCAAAGAGGAGTCTTAGTCCATCACCATTGGAGACACTGACAGTATCATTTAGAAAGAACAAATCCTAAAGGCTGAGGTGTCACTGGCTCTTCCCCTGACCTGGGACACCAATAAGCCAACAGCCCATCTTCCTGTTGATTGAACCTACCTTACCCATAATTCCCCAGGCTGGGAACCCCACCCCCCCAGCACCCCACGTGTGGTTCCTCCATCACACAACTCAGTGTCACAGCTGTGATTTATTTAGAGGGTCCCGGGAACTTGGCTTCCGACAGGATTTAACTAAAGCCACACTAAGTCTGTTGTATTCATTAGGTTAACTGCAGGACCTTTTTGCTAAATTCTTCTTTAACTTTTAATCATAACCAGATTTCAACATAGGATTAATGGGAAATAAACATTTTTTTTGACAGTAAGGATAGTTTTCAGTCTATAGTATCAAAAATATTCACTAGTAAGGTAGCATTTTATGTGTCTCTTGAGTGTCCTCCAAACTCCCACTCTTAATGGTGTGCTCACGGTGCAATTGATGGGCTTATGCACGGGTACTCTGCTGGCTGTTATAATGTTAAGGGCTGTAAACCATTTCTGAACTGCCGGAGTGAGTGTAGCTGAGTGGGGAGTACCTTTGAAGGGGCGTGCTGGAGTCTGACTAGGGTAATGTAGCCTTCTTAATGATATCGATCCAATTAATCTAGTTAAATTGCAGCCAGATAAACTTTTGTACACGTCGTTTGTCTACATTAATGCTATGTAAAACCACTTCTGCCCGTCCGTGCGTTTCACATGCAGCACTTCCCTCGGCACCTCGAGGACTCTGCGTATCAGAGCAGAGTGGCATTCGCTGCAATAGCTTTTCAAAGCAGAGTCTGGAGGCGGGGAGACCCTGGGAGAGGAGGGATGCCTGAAAACACAATTACCGTTAGAGCAAAAGATTCTAGAAATTGGAACGTACACGTGCTTTGTGGGGGTATCCCACTCCTCACATGCTCTTCACTCCCCCACATTTATTTTGCTGGTTTCCTTCATATTTGCAGCATCTGGTAGGTTGATCACTTGTTTCATTGCTGAGGGAGAGCATAGTAATTCATATAACATCCAGAAAACAAAAGATTTGGCGTAGCATATTCCTCTTATCTAACAAATATGAGTATGTGTCTGTGCGTGTGCTTTTATATACTGTTATACTGTCATGTTTTAGATTATCTGGAGGAAAGTCTACATTACTTTCAGTTTTTAAAATAAACTCTAAAAAATACCCTAACCATACAAATTGTTGTTATTTAACTTAAAACAAAATAAATTGTTGTTATTTAACTTAAAACAAAATGGGGTTAGGTTGGGGGCTGCCGCTGAGGCAGCATAAAAGGATTCACAGTGGGGCCTGGGAACTGGTTTACACGATACAAGGGGGAGTCGGGTGGTAGCGCAGCTGGTTAAGGCATAGGTGGCACCAAGTGCAAAGACTGGCAGACGGATCCCGGTTCGAGCCCCTGGCTCCCCACCTGCAGGGGAGTCACTTCACAGGTGGTGAAGCAGGTCTGCAGGTGTCTGTCTTTCTCTCCCCCTCTCTGTCTTCCCCTCCTCTCTCCATTTCTCTCTGTCCTATCCAACAACAACGACATCAATAACAATAAAAAATCAACAATAAAACAAGGGCAACAAGAGGGAATAAATAAATAAATAAAAATTAAAAAAATAAATAAATACAAGGTTTATTAGGGTAAAACAGGTAAAAGGCAAAATAAGCACTTATCATCAAGGGTTAAGCATATGCTAGGTCAATAAAGTCTGAATATAGTTATCAAAAGTTTAGTCCCACAGATTAAGTAATTATCAGCTCTGAAAGGCTGCTCCTGGCTGTAGAGGGGTCTAAACGTTTACCAGCTAGCAGAGTCACACGTGCTCAGTTCCCAGGAGAAGCATCCATGGCGCCTCCGCCGAGATGCTTCTGACCAGGAGAAGAAGCCGCAGCCAAGGAGAGCGAGAGAGCGAGAGAGTTTGGGCCGGCCGTCCTTTTAAGTCTATTCAGCCTACCCACAATGCTTTGCACACCAGCACAGTCTGAATCCACCTACAGTCCCCCACGTGCCTGCGCAGACCACTGCACACTCTGCCAGACTTCTGTCACCAAGGCTGACGTCAGCATTGTATCAGGGCTTCCGTCCATGGTCACAGGCACACTGTGTCACCACAACAAATGATATCACCTCATGGGATGTGAGGACGATCTGTCTGCGACATCTGTCACCCCACTGAGCGCCAAGGTGGATATACCTCGTGGTATATATTTTGCACACAAAGTGAAAAGCCACACCTTGATGGTGATTAAGTACCACATCATCCACAGGACAAGCTGACCTCACGCCATCACAGGCGACAGCACAAGGTGAATGTGTCACCTATGAGGTGGTCCTGGCCAAAGCATTGGACCTAAACTCAGTTTCTCAGGTCTGATTTGCAGTATGTTCTACCTGACAGATGGTAGCCACCTACTAGACAGTCAATCCCTGTAGCAAATTGACAAGGTAGAAGGCACACGGTATAGAGAAACAAGTTCAGTATCTTTAGATAAAGCCAGGGATGGGCAGGCCTGGAGGAATTCTGGAAGCATGGTCAAGGAGTAGCAGCTGCTGGACCTTTCCCCTGATCACCTAGTAAAAGCAGTGAGAAATCACTTGAAATGTTGACAGATGACAACTGGGACTTGTGAGGAAACCCACTTAATCCCAAGTAGGTGCAGGCGTGCACGTAGTGGGAGGAAAAAGGGCTGAGGGAGAGATTCTCAGGACTTAAGAAGCCACGCTGAGTGACGACCTGTGGCATTCCAGCATTCCGGCAGGTGCGTAGTGAGCACAGTTGACAGGAAGGTGGGGAGTTCTGGACACTCCGTCTGAGACCGCAAAGGGAACTGAGTTGCCCACGAGTATTTAGCCATTTCAAATCCTGGCTGAAAACTGAAGCTGTGTGTTCTCATCGGGCCCCAGCACCTGGCCGGGTCAACAAACCCCACTTTACAGAAATACAGCATCAGATATCGCAGAGCAGATGCCAGGAGCCTGGACCCTGTCACATGTCAGGGTTGAGAGATGAACTTCAGACGCTTTTGCTGGTGAACAAAAACAAGTCTGGAGCTAGAAACACGCCCTCCACAGCGGGCTGCTAGTTGCGAAGCACCATCAGGGCTCCAGTAGAGCGTTCATTGACACAAGTTGTGTGGCATCAGAAGACGGGATGGAAAACATCAAAAGCATCTTATTTTTAATGAAAATTTTTTTATATTTCTTTATTTATTTTCCCTTTTGTTGCCCTTGTTGTTTAACATTGTTGTGGTTATTGATGTCGTCGTTGTTGGACAGGACAGAGAGAAATGGAGAGAGGAGGGGATGACAGAGAGGGGGAGAGAAAGACAGACACCTGCAGACCTGCTTCACCACCTGTGAGGCGACTCCCCTGCAGGTGGGGAGCCGGGGGCTCGAACCGGGATCCTTCTGCCAGTCCTTGAGCTTGGCACCATGTGCGCTTAACCCGCTGCACTACCTCCCGACTCCCAGCATCTTTTCTTTTCTTTTTTTTAATGTAATAATTTTTTTAAATGTAATGATCTTTTAAAAATATTTCCTTTTTAAAATTTTATTAGTGATTTAATATTGATTTACAAAATTACATGTCAACAGGGGCATAAATCCACTCCATTCCCACCACCTCAAAAGCATTTCTGCAAAGACACACTGAGGATGACAGCTAGTGCCAGACTCTCAGGGCACTGTCATGCAGCCCTCTGACTACACAGCAGGTGTCCACTGTGCCCACATTATGGATTCGATGACCTGTGAGGGGCAGCACTTTCTATTTTTAAAGTTCTTTCTTTCTTTACTATTGTATAGAGGATGGAGAGGAATTGAGGGGGGAGATAGAGAGAGACAGAGAGGCATCTGCAGCCCTACTTCACCACTTGTGAAGTTTTCCTTCTGCAGGTGGGGACCGGTGACTTGAACTTGCATCCTTGTGCTGACCCAGGTGCACCACTGCCTGGCCCCAGGGGCAGCATTTTTGCCACACTGAAAAGTTCTCAGAAGATGTGTATCTGCAGAGCTACCTATCAAACTATTCTTATCGCATGTCTCCCTTGTGTGCTTCTCCAGTCACTGCCGGTTTGAAGTGCATGGTGTGGTTAGAGAGACAGAGACGCGTCCAATAAAGACAAAGACAGAATTGAAATAGCGTGTGAGAAGAGGTGGCGCAGAGGCAGAGGAGGCTGGGGGAGGCTGGGGGAAGGTCTCCCCTGGAGTGAAGTGTGTGTGTGACCTGATTTGGAAGACAGACACACAGAAAGAGAGAAAAGAAAAGTGACGTGCTTAGGCCTTTTGCAGAGAGATGTGCCAGCAGCACAAGGTGGAGAGGGCTTCCCCTGGCTCTCTGAATGGAACAGAAAACCCTTCAGGCGCTGGCTGGTGGCGCACCTGGTTGAGCGCACGTGTCACAGTGCGCAAGGACCCGGGCTCAAGCCTCTGGTCTTCACCTGCTGAGGGAAAGCTTTGCCAGTGGTGAAGCAGGGCTGCAGGTGTCTCTCTGTCTCTCTCCCTCTCAGTTTCTGGTTCTCTCTATTCAGTTAATGAATAAAGATAAAAATTTAAAATAAAAGAATGGAAAATTCTTCCATGAAAAACCAGGAGAGGAGTTTGCACCTGAGGCTCATGGAATAACACCTGGGTTTTCGAAGGGCCCTTATTTACAATGCCAATGATGAACTAAAATAAGTGCACACGGGACATGCCAACAGTAGACAAAAATATGTATATGAAAAAAAAATCAGACTTTGATCTGGAACTATACGAATAATGCCAGGAAATGTCAGAGGCGTTTCAGAGACACCCAGGAAAGCTATCTGGGTACAAACAGGCCTGCAGCTTGAAGCCAGTGTCAGAGAGACAGCAGAACAGCTCCGCAGATGCTCCTGCCCCTGTCTCCTGTGTCAAGGAGAATCATCCTCAAATGGAAAAGGGTAAAAATAAAAGTTGCTTCAAGGTAGCAGGGATGAAACTTGCTCAAAGGATGGACACAGCACACCTGGCAGCTCTGAAGAATCTGATTGTGATTTATTTATCCCTGGAGTGTCGGGCTCCTGACAGAGGAGATTCTCAGCGTGGGGCCCTGTCCTGCCACAGACTTGGGAGTGGAGGAGGGCACTCCTTGGGCTGTCAAAAGCACTTGTTAATTGACGATGGATGGACTTGATTGCGATTCTGAAATAAAAAAAGCTCTGGTTTAAGATTTGTTTTATTTATTGAGAGAGAGGGGTGAGTAGGGGAGAGAGGGGGAGATAGAGGTGAGAGAGAGAAGGTGGAGAAAGGGGGAGGCAGAGGGAGGAAGATACAGGGTGACAGAGAAAGAGAGAGAGAGGGAGAAGGAGAGGGAGAGAGAGGGAGAGGGAGGGAGAGAGAGAGGGAGAGGGAGGGGGAGAGGGAGGGGAGAGAGGGAGGGGGAGGGGGATAGGGGAAGAGGGAGAGGAAGAGGGAGAGGGGAGAGGGGAGAGGGAGAGGGGGAGAGGGGAGAGGGAGAGGGAGAGGGAGAAGGAGAGGGAGAGGGAGAGGGGAGAGGGGAGAGGAAGAGGGAGAGGGAGAGGGGAGAGGAAGATGGAGAGGGATAGGGGAGAGGGAGAGGGAGAGGGGAGAGGGGAGAGGGAGAGGGAGAGGGAGAGGGGAGAGGGAGAGGGAGAAGGAGAGGGAGAGGGAGAGGGAGAGGGGAGAGGGAGAGGGGAGAGGGGAGAGGGAGAGGGGAGAGGGGAGAGGGGAGAGGGAGAGGGAGAGAGGGAGAGGGAGAGAGGGAGAGGGAGAGAGGGAGAGGGAGAGAGGGAGAGGGAGAGGGAGAGAGGGAGAGGGAGAGAGGGAGAGGGAGAGGGAGAGGGAGAGAGGGAGAGGGGAGAGGGAGAGGGAGAGGGAGAGGGAGAGGGAGAGGGAGAGAGGGAGAGGGGGAGAGGGAGAGGGAGAGGGAGAGGGAGAGGGAGAGGGAGAGGGAGAGGGGGAGAGGGGGAGAGGGGGAGGGGGAGGGAGAGGGAGAGGGAGAGGGAGGCAGATCCTTGCGCAGGAAGTTGCTGTCCAGAGGACTCAATCAGGAAGCCCAGGAGGTGATCTATCTGATGTTCTATCAGCTGAACTATTCCCATGGCCACCCACAATGCATTCTATTGATTTAACTTAACATTTTTTAAATGTTTTGTTTATTCATTTATTTATTGGACAGAAACAGAGAGCAACTGATATAGAAATGGGGAAATACTGAGAGAAATGGAGACTTCTGGGAGGTATGGCTATGACCCTACAGCAACGATGTCCCCAAGCAACACATGCCGACAGCTATTGAGCCACAATCCTCACTGGGCTTCAGCCAGGGCCTCTGCAGACACCAGCCCTCAGGTGGGTGCTAATGTGTGCAGACGGGAGGACAGGGGGTGTGTGGGCAAAATGAGAGACAGAGCGACACCTGCAGCCCTGCTTCACCGCTCTTGAAGTGTCCTCCCTGCAGGTGTGGGCTGGGGCTTGAACCTGGGTCCTTGTGCCCTGTGATGTGTGCCTAACCTGGTGCAGCACCGCCTGCCCCGGGACTGTCTGGTCCTGAAATTCACGTTATTGGGGAGATTTTTAATTACTATATCCATTTACTCCTTTGTACTTTGTCTATTTGTGCTTTTTACTTTCTGTGGCCAAGATTCGGAATGCTGTATGTTTCTAAAAACTTATTAATATCTTCCAGATTTTCAGGATTGGTGGCATAACTCTACCTTTTGGGGAGGGGGCAACTTGTGTGTCTTTTTCCCCTGACTTTTATGTCAAAGCTGTTTTTGTCTTGCCAGATTAAATGAGTTTCCTGTAAACAGTCTATGTTTAGGTTATTTCCTGGTCCACCATTTTTTTTAATATGTTATTTATTTGTTAGGTAGAAACAGAGAGACACCTGCAGCACTGCTGTACAGCTCATGAAGTTTCCCCTGCACGTGGTCCTTGAACCGAGGTCCTTGCACATTGTAATATGTGTGCTCAACCTGATCCACCATTATCCTCTGTCTTTTGGTGACTCAGTTCAGTCCACTGACATCTAGTGAAATTACAGACTTAGGGCATTTCAGTGCCATCATCATATATGAGTATTAAATGCCCTCACATTATTATTATTATTTAAAATTTCCTTATTGAGGAATTAATGTTTTACATTTGACAGTAAATACAATAGTTTATACATACATAAAATTTCCCAGTTTTCCATATAACGATACAACTCCAACAACAGGTCCTCTGTCATCCTTTTTGGATCTTTATTCTCCCTACCCACCACAGAGTCTTTTACTTTGGTGCAATATGCCAATTCCAGTTCAGGTTCTGCTTGTGTTTTCTCTTCTGATCTAGTTTTTCAACTTCTGCTTGAGAGTGAGATCATCCTGTATTCATCCTTCTGTTTCTGACTTATTTCACTTAACTTGATTGCTTGAAGCTCAATCTAAGATGGGCTGAAAATGGTGAAGTCACCATTTTTAATAGCTGAGTAGTATTCCATTGTGTATATGTACCACAACTCATCTGTTGTTGGCCACCTGAGTTGCTTCCAGTTTTTGGCTATTACAAATTGTGTTGCTAAGAACACAGGTGCACACAAATCTTTTCGATGGGTATGTTGGGTTCCTTAGGATCTATCCCCAGGAGAGGAATTGCAGGGTCATAGGGTAGGTCCATTTCTAGCCTTCTGAGAGTTCTCCAGACTGTTCTCCACAGAGGTTGGAACCATTGACATTCCCATCAGCAGTGTAAGAGGGTTCCTTTGACCCCACAGCCTCTCCAGTATTTGCTGCTGTTACCTTTTCTGATGTGTGACATTCTCACAGGAGTGAAGTGATATCTCATTGTTGTCTTGATTTGCATTTCTCTGACAATCAGAGACTTGGAGCGTGTTTTCATGTGTTTCTCAGCCTTTTGGATCTTTTCTGTGGTGAATATTCTGTCCATGTCCTCTCCCCATTTTTGGATGGATGATTTGTTTTCTTGTTGTTGGTTTGACAAGCTCTCTATATTTTGGTTGTTAGCCTCTTGTCGGATGTATGGCATGTAAAGATCTTCTCCCATTCTGTGATGGGTCTCTTGGTTTGGGTAATGGTATCTTTTGCTATGCAGAAGCCTTTTTATTTGATGTTGGCTTCATAGAAGCTGGCAGGGAGTATTCCAGTCTCTTCAATCTTCTGGAAGACTTTAAAAAGTAGAGATATTAGTTATTCTTTGGAGGTTTTGTAGAATTCATTTATAAAACCACCTGGTCCAGGACTTTTATTCTTGGGTAGGTTTTTGATAGCTGTTTCAATTTCATTAGCTGTCATGTGCCTGTTCATATTATCTAGTTCCTCTTCATTTAATTTTGGAAGTTTGCACGTATCTAGGAAATCGTCTATTTCTTCCACTTTCTCTAGCTTGATAACATATAGTTGTTCATAGAAGTATTGCATGATATGCTGAATTTCTGCAGTGTCTGTTGTGATAACTCCTCTTTCATTATGAATCAGTTTACATTGGTCTTCTCCCTTTTTTGTTTTGTGAGTCTGGCTAAAGGTTTGCTGACTTTGTTCACTCTTTCGAGGAACCAACATTTACTTTCATTGATCTTTTTTATGGTTTTCTTATTTTCAATGTTATTGATTTCTGCCCTAACTTTAGTGATTTCTGTCCTTCTGGTTGCTTTAGGATTCCTTTGTTCTCCCTCTTCTAGGTCTTTAAGATGTGTAATCTGGCTGTTTATTTGTGCTTTTTCTTGTTTCCTAATATGTGCTTGTATGGCTATGAACTTCCCTCTCAGTATTGCCTTAGCTGTGTCCAAAATATTTTGATATTTTGTGTCTTCAGTTTCATTGAACTCTCAAAACATTTTAATTTCTTCTTTTATTTCCTCTTTGACCCAGTAGTTGTTAAGTAGAGTACTATTGAGCTTCCACCTTTGGAACTCTTACTAATTTTTTGTTGATTGTTCAGTGTTAGTTTAATTCCACTGTGGTCTGAGAAGATGCTAGTGATGATTTCAATGTTCTTGAATTTGCTGATGCTGTCTTTGTGGCCTAACATATGGTCTATCCTTGAGAGTGACCCATGTGGACTTGAGTAAAATGTGCATTCTAGTTTCTTGGGATAAATGACTCTGAAAATGTCTAATAGTTCTACTTTATCTATCTCCTCATTTAGCTCCCTCATGTCTTTATTGATTTTCTGCCTGGATGATCTGTCAAGTTGAGAGAGTGGGGTGTTGAAGTCCCCTACTATGACTGTGTTGCAGTTAATATATTGCTGTAGCTCTTTCAGTAGACGTTCGATGCATTTAGATGGCTTCTCATTGGATGCATAGATGTTAATAATTGTTAAATCCTCTTTATTGACTGATCCTCTGAGCAGTAAGTAGTGTCTATCCTTATCTTTTTTAATTTTATTGATTTTAAAGTCTATAGTGTCAGATACGAGAAAAGCTGTTCTTGCCTTTTCTTGTGGGCCATTGGCTTGTATGATAGTTTTTTATCCTTTCACTTTGAGTCTGTGTTTGTCTTGTTGAGTTAGGTGTGTTTCCTGTAGACAGCATATTGTTAGGTTGTGTTTTCTGATCCATCTTCTAACTGTGCCTTTTAATAGGTGAATTCAGGCCATTGACATTTACTGATATCAAAGATTGAAAATATTTTAATGCCATTCTTGTGGATTTTTAGGGTGTTCTGATATATGGCCTATTTATGGTGGTCTGACTGTTTATAGCAGACCTTTCAGAACTTCTTTCAGGGCAGGCTTAGTGATAGTTGATTCCTTCAACTGTTGCTTGTCTGAGAAGGTTTTGATGCCTCCATCTAGTCTGAATGACAGTCTAGCAGAATACAGTAGTCTTGATTGAAAGCCTTTTTCACTGAGCACTCGATAGATATCTTGCCATTCTCTTCTGGCCTATAGTGTTTGTGTGGAGAAGTCTGCTGCTAATCTTATGGGTTTTCCTTTGTAGGTGACTCTTTGTTTTTCTCTTGCAGCCTTCAGGATCCTTTCTTTATCCTTATTCCTTTCCATTCTAAGTATGATATGTCTTGGTCTCTTTAGGTCTGGGTTAATTCTGTTTGGGACCCTCTGTGCTTCTTGAATTTTGATATCTTTGATGTTGTCTAGACTAAAGAAGTTCTCAGCTATTATGTCCTGTAGAATGCTTTCTTCCCCTCCCTCTCTTTCTTTCTGTGGTAAGCCAGTAATGCATATATTATTTTTTGACGTCATCCCATAGGTCTCTGTTGTTGTTTTCAATATCTCTTAATCTCTTTTTGAGATCTCTTACTTCTTTTTTAGTTGTCTCTAGTTCATCCTCAGTCTTGCTATTTCTGTCTACAGCCTCATTTATTCTATTCTCTCTCTCCTCTACTGTTTTTTGGAGTTCATTTATTTTGTTACCCAGTCTGATACTGTTGTAGCTTGTTCAGCTAGTTGTGTTCTTCGCTCAGCTATTTCAGCTTTCAGCTCTCTAATAACCTTGAGATAATGTGTTTTCTTCCAGAGTCTCATTTGTTGTTTTTGCATTTCTGATGACAATTCTTTCAAACTCTTTACTCACTCCTGTGATTATTTCCTTAACTAGTTTTTGGATGTTGACCTCATTATTTTTTGCTTCAACCTTTGGAGGGGGTGGCGTTTAGCTGGATTCTTGTCCTGGTTCATTTCTCCAATATTTCTTCTTGTTGGCTTAATCATTTTATATATTATGTTATGAGGTCCCTCTCTCAGTACTTTTCAAGTTACTGATCACTCTTGCCTGCATTGACTTGTGTCTTAGTAAGGTAATTAAAGGGTTCACAGTTGTTGACATTGACAGTTGTTTCAATATTATTTTAATCCCTGAGTTGGAGCTCCGCGGCTTAAAAGCCTCTTTTGTTCTTTTTCTTCCTTGTAGGCTATGAGAGCCTGAGGGCTTTTAATCTGTAAGTCGGCTTTTTAGCTTAATCACTGACACCTGACCAAGAGATAAAGCAGGGTGGGGCAGTGATTATCCAGTGGTTAACCTCACTGCTAGGCCACCAAGGTATAGATCTTCTCCTGAGTTTACTCATTAGTTCTCTGTCCCCTGGTGTCAGGGCCTCCCCCCGCTGCTCCAGATTCTGAGGGAAGTAACAATGGAGACTCACAGTTGCATTTGGTGAGTCTCTGGGGAGTCTTCTCCTCCCTTCAGCTGTCCCTTTGTTGGTGGAACAGACTGGAGGTGGTGTCTCAATTGGTAAACTGCTGGACTGTTACCAGCCACTTAATCTTTCCCTAGGGTCCTCTCTGTCCACAAGCCACACATGTCTGCATTCACTGGTCATTTGATGGGTTCCTGAAGTCATTCTAGTCCTGTCTTGTTTCGGTCCCAGGTGTTCTCCTTTGGTTTTCCTAGTTGACCCGGGAGAGGAGAGGAGAGAAATACAGCTGCTGCTGCTCTATAGTCCTGCATCTGGAAGGAGCCTGTCCTCACATTATTTTAAGAAAGCGCCCCCTTTGCATTTCTTGTAGGGCAGATTTGGTGGTGATGGATTATTTCTATTATTCTGTTGTATGAGAAGACATTTATTTTTATATCTAGTCTAGATGAAAGTTTGGTAGAATTTTCTTGGATGGAAGCTTTTCTTTAATTTTTTTTATTATCTTTATTTATTTATTGGATAGACACAACCAGAAATCAAGAAGGAAGGTAGTGATAGGGAGAGAGATAGAAAGACACCTGCAGCCCTGTTTCACCAGTTGTGAAGCTTTCACCATGCAGGTGGGGACTGGGGACTTGAACCTGGGTCCTTGAGCATTATAACAGCTATACTCAACCCAGTGAGGGACCACCCTGAAAGCCTTTCTCATTGAGCATTCCAATTTTTTTAATTTTTTAATTTTTGAGAGAGATGCAGAGAGAGACACACACACACACAGAGAAACACCAGAGCACTGCTCAACTCTGGCTTATGGTGGTGCGGGTGACTGAACCTAGGACGTAGGAGCCTCAGGCATGAAAGGCTGTTTGCATAACCATTATGCTATCTCCCCTGCCCTCTCATTGAGTATTCTATGACTGTCTTGCCATTCCCTTTTGGTCTTCATAGTTTCTGCTCACTCAAAAACCTGCTGACAGTCTTAGACATTTTCCTTTGTCAGTGAATTGTTGTTGTTCTCTGGCTGTCTTCAGGATATTTTCCTTGTCTTTTTTGCCTTTGCCAGCTTAACTATGATACGTCCTGCAAACATATTGGTTTAATCATTTGGAGATTCTTTGGACTTCATGGATCTGTGCTGCTTTCCCACTGCTTAGATTGGGAAAGTTTTCTGTCAATATTTTGTCTGAAAAATACCAGAGGAAGGCAGGCACAGTTTCACTTCACTGAGAGAGAAGAGGGAAAAAAAAAAAAAGGAAAGACATGTGTAAGTAGTAATAGTTGTTGGGGTGAACTAGACAAGAAGTGAAGGCAGGGCCATTAAAAAGTAAGAAAAAATATAGACATAGATATAGATAGACAGTTATAGAATCAGCCCTTATCCTTACCTTGGGAGCACCACTGCAGTTTCCAGTGGAGGGGTTGGGACACAGAACTCTGGTGGTGTGAACTGTATGGAATTATACGCACCTTACAATTTTATAAATCAATATAATAATACATGATTATAAAAATAATCATAAGCTAAAAAATAAAAGAAACTCTGAGACTCATGTATGTTGTTTCTTTTGACATTGTCCCACAAGTTTCAGGTGTTTTCTTATGTTCTCTTACTCTCTTTTAATCTTCTTTTACCTTATTATTAGCTGTATCTTCTTCATCTTGGGACACACCAGTTCAGTCTTCTGGTCCTAGCATTCTGTTTTTAAATTTCTCCACTGTGGTGTTTCTTTTCATCTGCTATGACCTCTGATATACCTCATCTGGCCTCTGCTTTGGTCAGCTTGGCCTTTCTTTGGTTTTGGCTCAAGTTCTGTTGTATTTTCACATACAGTCTTTTTTGTTATTGTTAGTGATTTCTTCTTTTAATTTCCTTGGTTCAGTAAGCCTAATGTGGATTAGTGTCATATAATATTCCTTAGCGGGCTTAGCTACATCTGATTTATTTGGGAAAATTTCAGAGTTCTTATCTTGTCTCTTTGGTAAGGATGATAAGGAAGATATTCTTTGTCAGTCAAAAGTTTTAGTGAGTAGGACACAGAGCATCTAACAGGGGACTATGCTGTCACTACTCTGAACATTAATGGGCCATCTGTGACACTGGGACATTCTAGTGACCTTAAGTTGAAATAGCAAAATACATTTGGGGTTAGAATTTAGAAGCATACAAAAAATAATTAAGAATCATCAGATTTTGAGTTTTAACTCTGGCACTGCATATGCCATAGTGATGCTCTGGTTTTATCTCTCTTTCTCTCTCTCTCTCTCTCATTCATCAATATATTTTAACAATTTAAAGAATGAGGTCTAAGCATTGCATCTGTTCCCCTTTCTTATTCTCACTGTTCTGTATTTTCTTTCATGACCATGCATGGCTTTTTGGACAAGGTCACACTTCAATATGGCTGAAAGGAAGTCAGCCAGTGGTGTGTGTCTGTGAAGAGAAGAGCTCTTTTGAGTCGGCATGGGTCTGGAGATGGGAAGAACACCCCCCACTGAAGGGGTGTATGACCCTCTCACCCTTTTCAGAACTGGTGTCCATTACTGGGTAGCATATTGAAACTAAATTTTGGGGGTCATTTTATCAAAATCTAGCAGTGAGGTATCTTTTTATGGTGGTATAAAGATAGGATTGTGGGTGTGTTCTCAGTGGACACCGGGGCTCCCAGGGGTGCTCTGTGCTGTGCTGTTCAGCTGTGCGGGATGCCCCCATGGGGTCTGCTCAAGCGGATGCCATGCTCATTCTTCTAATAAACCTTTGATCTGTTGAGTGGTGACTACAAAGCCTGGAGCAAGGTACCTGTGTGGAACGTTTCACACCACGTGTGCCTGAGAAAGGATGGGTCCCAGGGGCTGCTGTGCTGAGCATGTAGCAGCTAATTGGGCCGGTTAGGGTCAGCAATTATCTGGGAGCTATTCAGAACTTCTGACAAGGCCTCTTCATCTGTAGACCAGCTTCCACTGAACAATAGCTTGGCAGCGACAGAAGACACCCCATGTAGCACAAAGAGGGCCGAGTCTCTGGGGCCTGTGGGAAGGGCTTCCTCAGCTGCAGAATTATTACATCAAACCCCCAGTCAGCCCAGAGGGATGTGAGAGATTCCTTAATGAGAGACATGTCTTTTTCTTCAGCCTCAATTATTATCATGAGCTTTAAAAAAAAAAAAAAACTCAATTTTGCATACTGTAATGATTCAAGGGTAGTGTTTGCTTTTGTCAGTCGTGAAAAGAATGCAAGGCATTTTGTGTGACCAAGGAAATAGCTCAACTGGTAAAAGTATGAGGTGCACATGCCTGGGGGGTCCCATTCAGTGGGTACTAGAGAGGCCCTCTCTCTTTCTCTCTCTTTCACATGACTCTCACCCTGTCCATTTCTTAGAAAGTAAAGGACACCTTTTGTTGTTTTTTGATTCTGGGGCTTTAATACTCTGAACAGATATTTTTCAGATAAAAATGCAGGAAGCGGGTGATGGTGGTGGCACAGCAGGTTAAGTGCACGTAGTGCAAAACTCAAGAATCCCAGTTTGAGCCCCCGGCTCCCCACCTCAGAGGGCTCACTTCACAGGCAGTGAAGCAGGTCTGCAGGTGTCTTTATCTCTCCTTTTCTATCTTCCCCTCCCCTTTCAATTTCTCTGTCCTACCCCGCCTCAGTAATGGCCACAGGAGCAGTGGATTCATAGTATAGGCTCTGACATGCAACAATAACCCTGGAGGCAAAAATAAAATAAACAGAGAGAGAGAGAGAGAGAGAGAGAGAGAGAGACCACAATACTGAAACTTCCTGCAGGGCCATGGGGACCAGGCTTGAACCTGAGAGAGAGAGAGAAAGAGACTGAGGGAGGAGAGATACAAGCACCAGCCCCACCATTCACAGAGCTCCCCCTGGCACTGGCCACTGGATTCACATGTTATTTGTGTTACTTAAAGATTAATATTTGTGTGACTTTTATTATTTATTTATTCCTTTTTGTTATCTTTTTATTGTTGTAGTTGTTGTTGTTGGACAGGACAGAGAGACATGGAGAGAGGAGGGGAAGACAGAGAGGGGGAGAGAAAGACAGACACCTGCAGACCTGCTTCACCGCCTGTGAAGCTACTGCCCTGCAGGTGGGGAGCCGGGGCCTTGAACCGGGATCCCTACGCTTTGTGCCACCTGCGCTTAACCCACTGCACTACCGCTGGACTCCCAAGATTAATCTTTGGCTGACATTGGGAAGAGAAACTCCTAGAACAGTTGTTTCTAGGCCATCTGAAAACTCTGCCCATCCTCTTGGCTGTCCAGGTGAGCAGGGCACCATCTTTACTCTGTACCCGCAGGCCTGGCTCAGTTTTCTCCTTTTGCAAGGACTGTTCAGAACCCTGTGGCCCTTTTCAAAGCCCTGTAATCAGCCTGTCTGTCTGTTATGCCTGCGGAGCTTTGGCTGTCTCTGACCTTGTGCCTACTGAGAGACTGTCAGTACTGTTCACATTTCCCAGCAAAGCCGGGAGACCCGTCAATCTGCCTGTTTCAGATGGCTTTCTTTTATTACAGATTTCTTTTCATGGGAGTGGGGTGAGACCAGTGCACTGCTCAGCTCTGTCTCTGCTGGTGGCAGGGGTTGAACTTGGGTCCTCTGGGTCCTCAGGCATACAAGTTTCATGGTATGTTGGAGCTGCAGAAATCTCCCCAGTCTTCTGGAGGCTTTTTTGTTTGTTTTTAAATAGACCACTATGTTCCCACAAGGCAAGGGCCTCTCTGCAATGTTCATGCCCCCTGGTCCAGTTGTGGCCTGAGAAAATATATTGATTATGAGAGAGTTGGGAGAGAAGAGAAGAGAATCAGAAAGGAGAGGAAGGGAGGGGAGAGGAGAGGGGAGGAGAAGGAAGGAGAAGAAAGAGGAGGGGAGAAGAGGGTGGAGGAGAGGTCGCTATTGTCAATCTGGCAGCACCTGGGGTACAGCTCACTCACCCTGCCCTGCCCCATGCCAGCTACGTGACCCTTGCTCACCAGTGAATGTGCTTTGAACCCTCTCTTACAACCCACACAATGTTCCAGAGCACCAGATGACTTGCAAGTCAAGGTACACCTGTCACCAGGGAGCTTCACCCAGGTTTGGGGTGCAGGGGAGGAGGATGCCCACCTGGCCTCCCATCACCTGGTTGGTGGCTCTCCTGTTATCAGTTGCTCCCTCCAGGAGAAGCATGATGGCCAAGGCCAGGGAGAGGCCCTGTGGGCCATGGCTGGTGGCCTCCAGGAGGCTGAAGCTGCACTGGACACCTGCCTTTGGGGTCACTCATTTGTCCATCTCTGCTGGACCTCTGTCCTTCATTTTCCTTTTCCCTTCTGCATTTCCCCTTCATCTTTGCCCTTCTCAGCCTTTTTCCAGCCCACAGGGGTTTCTGCTCTTCACAGGGAGCCCTGCCAGGCCCAGGGGTTACTGAAAAAAATTACTTGGGTGCTTTTGCTGGGTTTCATAAAAGTGGTAGTTTACTAGGGAAATAGAAACCATGATGGGAAACTAGGAGAGAAAAGGCTAGCAAGACACATGGCAGGGGCCGTGAGATGCTAAACTTAGTTCTCCAGTGTTCAGACACAGGAGCAGTATGTCAAAGGACAGAAAAGGCTGAACCTCACCAGGCGCTTGATTATGTGACCTCATACCCACAATTCCCTGGAGCTTATGCCCTATGTTCATGATGTCAGCCATATGTGAATTATATGCAAAGCCCATGATTCCTTTGGCTTAGAGTCAGTAAATACTATGTATTCCCAACAAGGGGCCAGCTGAGCAGCTCAGGGCAAGAAGGGCCACTGCCCAGCTCTGATCTGAGAGGCATTGGTGAGGCACGCAGTGAGCCTGTGACAGGTGCCAAGGGGGTGGCATCAGGCAGGAGTGAGGCTATGCGGGTTATTTGGAAGACGGGAGCAGAGCTGGCGTTAGCATGGGTTTCCTCTCCAAAGTGCAACTCTTTTATTTCTATTTATTTTTTATTGCCACCAGGGTTATCACTGGGGCTTGGTGACAGCACTACAAATGCACTGTTCCCAGAAGCCATTTTTTCTCTTTCTCTCCCCCCTTTATTTCTATTTTGTTTTGATGAGACAGAGAGGAATTGAAAGGGAAGGAGAGACACCTGCAGCCCTGCCTCCCCACTCGTGAAGCATCCCCTCCTGCAGGTGGGGAGTGGGGACTGGAACCTGGGTCCTTGCGCGTGATAATGTGTGCTTTATCTGAGTGTGCCACGACTCACCCCCACCCCCAAATAACGTAACTCTTCTCTGACTTGGCCGCTCAGTTCTCACCCAGAAGCTTTAGGTCTACACTTGGTTCTAGTCTGCACTGTGGGGCTGGCGGAGCCTGTGTCTCAAGCCCAGTATGAGTTCTCGGCCGGAGACCAGCCAGTGAGAGGGGAGTCTGGCTACTGCTGCAGTTGTGTTAAAAGCCTTCAGGCCACACAGCTCAAGGGAGGTGGCTCTGGTGGCATCTGTAGGACTCACCTGGCCCGTGGAATTCCAGTCTTCATCAGGATCACAGTGGCCTTCCTAGAAGGAGCAGGGACCAGAGCTTATGCAGGGTGCTGATACTGGGCACCTTCTCCCAGGGCAGGCCCACTGGTGTGTCTCTCCTCTCCCTCCTGCTCCTCTGTCCTGGAGAGTTGATGCACAGAAGCCACCTGCAGCCCCACTACTTAGAGCCAGGACACAGCACCTTGGGGAGTCTCCCGTGGAATCTGAAAGGGAAGTCAAACGGGAGATGGGAGAGGTGCTTCCCGCCCATCACTTGGCCTTTGAGGTCACATCTCCATCTCATCCAGGTGCAGGTAGCTCTCAGAGGGATGGCCGCCTCTGACAGTATTTTTTTCCTAGCAGCACCCTGCATAAGCTCTGGTCCCTGCTCCTTCTAGGAAGGCCACTGTGAGCTTCCCAGGGGAATTCCATAAGCCTGGCGATTCCTAGAGACCCCACCAGGGTCGCCAAGAGCTATTTCTACATCTGGCTCAGATGGGGATGTGACGTGACAGGTAGGAAGCACCTCTTCCATCCCCCTTTTGTCTTCCCTTTCAGATTCCACAGGAGAGCCCCTCAGGGTGCTGTGTCCTGGCTCTGAGGAGCAGGGCTGCAGGTGACTCCTGGGTATCACCTCTCCAGGACAGGGGTGGGGAGAGAGGAGCAGGAGGGACAGGGGAGGCACCCCCAGCAGGGCTGCCCTGGGAGAAGGGACCTGAGCTGTGTTCAGCTGGACTGAAATGACACAGGACCAGAATCTGAACATTACCCCACCCCATGATTCAACAGCACAGCACAGAAGATTCTAGCTTCTCCAGAGGAATCCATGACTGTCCCCGCACTCCCCCCTAGGTCTTGTTTTGTGACACAAGCCTGCAATAAATATGAGAGGCTTAACAGGACCAAGATATTGTCCAGCCTTTATGGGCTAGAAATGCTTTAAAATGCTGCATTTTTATTAATAAAATCAATCAAAGTCACAAACGAGGGAGTCTGCACACCGAAGGGAGGTGTTGAAATTGCAGGTGAGCACAGGCAAGGTGGGAGGCCAGGATGTCACAACAGCCAGAAGGGGCTCCCAGGGGTCCTGGTGGGTCTGACCCACCAAGCAGGGTGTGTCCTTTGGTCCCCTATGGTCCAGTGTGATGCCCTGAGACTATGGTCCCGGTATGGAGACCAACACCTCATCGTGGACACTCTCTCCTGCTATTGCTTCTGAAACCCTGTCAGGATTCCCACAGCACAGCTGGATGGGAGCTAGAGACTGACCCCCAGCCAATGTTGGGCACATGTTTAGACTCTGAATGGGCTGAAATATTTTCCCTGTGAGAAAATATTTCTGTGTCTCTTCTGAACTTCGCCATCACAGCAAATCCACCCCGTGTGAAGGAATGACATTCTTTTGTCTCTTATTACCACTGGCATAAAAGCCTTTGTATAAAGAACGTGCATGTAGGCATTTATTTATTTTTGAATTGTGCTCACTTCTGCTCTCAAGATTTTAAACAGTGAATTTGTTTAAATGTACAACTTGAAAGATTTCTGATTGTGTGTGTGTGAGTTTGTGTGTGTGTGAGTGTGAGTGAGTGAGTGTGTGTGAGTTTGTGTGTGTGTGAGTGTGAGTGAGTGAGTGTGTGTGAGTGTGTGCGTGAGTGTGTGTCTGTGAGAGTATAAGTGTGTGTGAGTGTGTGTGTTTGTGTGTGAGACTGTGTATGAGTATGTATGAGTGTGTGAGTATGTATCTGAGTGTGTGTGAGAGTGTGTGTGTGAGTATGTGTGTGTGTGAGTGTGTGTGTGTGAGTGTGAGTGAGTGTGTGAGTGTGAGTGAGTGTGTGAGTGTGAGTGTGTGTGTGAGGATGTATGAGTGTGTGTGAGTGTGTGTGTGTGAGTGTATGTGAGAGTGTATGTGAGAGTGTGTGTGACTGTGTGTGTATGTGAGAGTTTGTGTGTATGTGTGTGTGTGTGACTGTGTGAGTGTGTGTGTATGTGTGTGTGTGTGAGAGAGAGAGAGAGTTTGTGTGTATATGTGAGTGTGTGTACCACCAGGGTCATCTCTGGGGCTTGTTGCTGGCATTATAAACTCACTGCTTTTGGAGGCCTTAGATAGGAGAGAGGGAATTGAAAGGAAAGGGAGAGACAGAGAGAAGGAGACAGGAGACACCTGAAGACTTGCTTCACTGCTCACTCATGCCACACCTCCCCTGGCAGGTAGGGTCTGGGACCTTGCTCCTGCAATGTGTGCACTCAACTGTGTGCAGCGTGCCCTGCCTCTCTTTTCTTTCTTTTATGACATATACACTCTACCAAGTGTGTCACCACCTGGCTCTTTCATATCTTTAATCATTATTTATATTTTTAAATTCCCCAGGGCCTTGGATTTGCAAGATAATTTCCACATTAAAGAGGTGATCTTTCAAAGGCTTTCTAGAGCTGCGTGCTGTACAGACCACCATTGCTCCTTTGCTGCCTATGTTTGTGTGAACCTGCCTTGTTGCTGCCCGTTTTGACATATGGTTACGTTTATTCCTTACCAATCCCACACGCCTCGGTTACTGTGTTGAGAGTGGGTCTCGGGATCAGTTAGAGCCACACTCTTGACTTTACTCTGCCCCACTAGTGTGTCAACGAATCTGGGTCTTTCCCTCTGCAGGTAAGATCTAGAGTAAGTTGGTTGAGACCAATAAAATTCCTTGCTGGGAGAGAGAAACTGATAGGAATGCACTGTTTAAAGGTGAGGTTGGGACTTCCCTGGACAGACGACCCCACCAATGTGTCCTGGAGCTCCATTTCCCCAGATCCCTTCCCCACTAGGGAAAGAGAGAAGCAGGCTGGGAGTATGGATCCACCTGTCAACACCCATGTTCAGCGGGGAAGCAATGACAGAAGCCAGACCTTCCACCTTCTGCATCCCACAGTGACCCTGGGTCCATACTCCCAGAGGGATAGAGAATAGGAAAGCTATCAGGGGAGGGGAGGGGATACGGAGTTCTGGTGGTGGATATTGTGTGGAGTTGTACCCCTCCTATCCTGTGGTCTTGTCAGTGTTTCCTTTTTATAAATAAAAATTAAATGATAAAGGTGAGGTTGGCAAACACTGCCACGCTGCAATACCTAGCTTTCTCCTCTGTGAACACTGATGGTCTCTTTATTTCTCCCTCGAGTTCATTTTCCACAATTTTGTAAGTTTTTTTTACACAGATCTTGCATGCATTTTTGTTGTATTTATACATAAATACCTTTCCTACTTTGATGTTCCTGTAAATGATACTGTGTCTTATTTGTGAAATTCTAATTCCACTTCTTAATTGCTTGTATATGGACAAGCAACTGATTTTTGTATGTTAATCTTACATTCTATAACCCTGCTATAATTGCTAATTAGTACAGATTTTTTTCTTTTGCAGACTATTTTGGATTTCCTATGTAGAGGATAATGTCATCTGCAAGCAAAGACTTTGTTCCTTCTTTCACAATCTGGTAGCTTTCATTTTGCATTAGAGACAACATGCAGCACAGTCTGGAAAGAGCTGTGCTGATGGGAATATTCTTATTTTCCACATCATCTTAGTGGGATCATTTTGAATTCTATTATTATTATTACAATTATTCTTTTATTTTTATTGCTTCCAGGGTTATTGGTGGGCTGGTTTCCCAGCATTACAGATCCACTGCTCCTGGCTGCCATTCATACATAAATGATAGAGACAGAGAGAAACTGAGAAGGGAGGGGGAGACAGAGAGGGAGAGAGACAGTCACCAGCAGCCCTGCTCCACTGCTCGTGAAGCGTCCCCCCCCCCCCATGCTTAGGGAGCAGGCCTCAAACCTGGGTCCTTGCACCTGGGCCCCGTGAATTCTTATCAGTTACGATGATGCTACCTGATGTTTTCTGTGCATATATTTTTTCCAGTTGCGGAAGTTATCTATTAATAGTTTGTTGAGACTTTTTATCGTAAACAGATTAAGCCTTTGCTGCATTTGTTGATAGCATAATGTGATTTTTTTTTTTTTTTTTGTCAATTGATTGAGAGGTTTCATTAATAGAACCTAACGGTGCTATTCACAGGTCTTTATATTGCTGCTGAAAAGTCTGTTGGGATGGGGCCTAATAAAAACCTTGCAGGCACAGGCTCAGGCACTCCTATAACTTCATTCTTTGCCCATATGCTGAAATACCTTTAACTGCTGAAGTCTTCCAGCTGCCCCAGTCATCAGACTTTGCTTTCTTAATTTGAATGTTTCAGGCCTTTTGTTTGTGATGACATACAACTACGGGAGATACAAAACTACTTTTACTCCCTAAATAATTAACTAGCGGGAGTCGGGCGGTAGCACAGCAGGTTAAGTGCACGTGGCACAAAGTGCGAGGACCAGCGTAAGGATCCCGGTTCGAGCCCCCAGCTCCCCACCTGCAGGGGAGTCACTTCACAGGCAGTGAAGCAGGTCTGCAGGTGTCTGTCTTTCTCTCCCCCTCTCTGTCTTCCCCTCCTCTCTCCATTTCTCTCTGTCCTAGCTAAGAACAACAACAATAAAACAACAAGGGCAACAAAAAGGGAATAAATAAATACTAAAAAAATTAACTAGCTATCACTTAAATAATGTGTAGTACAGTTATTTAACAATAAAATATAGTGAGTTTTATCTGTTCCTGATTACCCAATGAGCACACACAGGTAGATCATACCCAATTCACCTCATACCTGTGCAAATGGCCTATATCAACAAAACAGGTGTTGGAGGACTCGTGAAGAAACAGTGGCTTGTTACACTTTAGGTGGGATGCAGACGGGGGTAGCCCCTCTGGAGGCTGAGTGGACAGACGTCAAACAAATAAACACGGAGTCACCTCGTGGCCCAGCAGCACACCACTCTCGGCACTTATCCAGTGGACACTCAGACTCTCACTAGAAGGGACACTGCCCCCCCGTGTCCACAGCCGCTCTGTCCACAGCAGCCCGAGAGGGGACGCAGCCCAGACGCCACCCACAGATGACGGGATGGAGGAGTCACGGGATCCAGACTCCGTGGAATACTACTCTGCCGTCAAAACAGATGAGAGTGTGTCCTTGGGGACAAGACGAATGGAACTGGAGGTGATGCTGCTTAGGGACATAAGTAAAGAGATGAAAGACGGCTGCCAGAGGTTTCACTAGTATGTGGCATGTAGAGAACTGATATGCATGAACTCACGAAACAAAGACCGTAAGCAATCAAGCAGTTTCTAAGCCTTGGGGAAAGTCTGGTGGCTGTCTGTGGGAGGAGGGAGGGTGGCGACACGGAACTCTGGGGGTGGGTGTGATGTGGAGGCAGGCCCAGACCTCTGACAGTTTTGTTACCCACAGTTCACTATAAAAAAAAAAGTAATGGGTTGTATACTTCATGTGGTACTACTGTGTAGTGATAATAATAATAACAACAATAATAATATCATGGGGCTGGGTGGTGGCACACCTGGTGGAGTGCACATGTTACAATGTGCAAGGACCCAGGTTCAAGCCCCGGTCCCCACCTGCAGAGGGAAATCTTGGTGAGTGGTGAAGCAGGGCTGCAGGTGTCTCTCCTACTCTCTCCCTCTCTGTCTCCTCTTTCCCTCTCAATTTCTGGCCATCTCTATCCAATAAATACATTAGTAAAATTGTATCAGAAAGATGACTGGAAATGGTGTGTGTTTTGCTTATAAAGGTGGGGAAGGCTGGGCCGTGCGGGTGTGCCTTCAAGCAACCCTCGCATAAGGCAGTGGTCACACACAGCTGAAGGCATTTAAGGAGGTGTCTGGCGGAAATATTTCATTTTGCCCTTTGCCCTTTGCCCTGCCTTTTTGTCTCCTCCCAGGACCCTGGCTTTGTGGAAGTGGAATGCTGGTAAATGAATTGTTATGGACTTAGGACTCCCATAGCATGGCTGGTTAGTAATTTCTTCTTTTGCTTATTTCTCTAACACGATTTTCTTAAAGGTTAAGATCTATATTCTTGCAACAAAGATGTTTATTTTCGTTGATTTAATAATGGTTGACAACACTGAGAGCAAGAGGGTACAATGACATATATATCCCACAACCAATCCCATCCCCTCCACAGGAAGCTCCCCTAGTCCATGTTTTCACAGAGCCTAAATAGATCTGATAACTTTGCAAACCCTGAAAGGACCGCTTTTAAGTTTTATAAGAAAAGATGATATTGTGTCCTCGGGGACAATTTGAAGTGGAGGAGATTATGCTTAGTGAAATAATTAAGGAGGCCAAGGCCAAGGACTGGATGATCTCACACTGAGGTGGAATCTGGAGAACGGAAACACAGGAAGTCAGGAAAGACACAGGAGTTTCCCAGCGGTCTGTAGGACTTTCTGAGAATAATGGCGGTGCGACTGGGTGGGTAGGGGCAGAGACCTTTGGCGGCGGCGTGGTGTGAAACTCTCCCCTGTAGTCTTACACTCTTGCAAACCACTATTAATCATGGTTTTAAAAAAAGCTACTTGACAATAAATACATCTCAACGATCTGAAAGAATCGAAATAAAGATGTGTTATGTGGCCACGCCGAGTCAAAGAGACATCGACAGCAGAAACAAAACGTGGAAATCTGAACAACAACATGAGCCCTAGAGGCCACAACACAGTTCTGAAGAGCCTACAAATATAAGAGGAAACTTTAAGGACAACAGAAGTCACACGGAGCTAAATAAAAATAAGACACATCCTATGGAAGTTTGCGGGCTGTAATCCAGACACTGTGGAGGAAAGCCATAGCATCTGATAGAGAGCCTAGAGAAGGGACGTTCTGAATCAGTAGCCTACGCTCCTAGATTAAAGCAGGACAAAAGGACCCCAAACAATTGGAAGGGTGGGAGTCATAGAGATAAATGCAGAAATGAAGAAAACTGAAGACACAAAACAGCAAAGAGAATAAACACACTGAATGTCCTAATGGCTTGCTAGTCAGTAGATTTGCTAGGAACCTGGTGCCATGCAGCTGGCAGCGAGCACACGTGTGTCTTACTGCACAGGGGCCTGGGCCCAACACCCCACTCCCCACCTGCAGGGGGAGCTTTACAAACAGTGAAGCAGGGCTGCAGGTGTCTTTCTCTTTCCCTCGCTATCTCCTTCTTTCTTCTCAATTTCTCTTTGTCTCTATTCAAAATAAATAAATAAGTAAATAAAATGTTAAAATAAGTAATTTCGTAAAGACTTTAGGTAGGGATAAAAAGTCAGGAAGACCAAGACCTCCAGTACTAAGACTAAATCAAACCCTGCAAGCAGCAACGAGCTAGTAAAAAAGCCGCCACGAGCAACTCCCTACCCAGAAAAATTCCGCATCTAGACCTGAGTGGAGAGACTTCTTCAGAAAGCAGATACTGGCACAACTCACTCTATATGCAGTTGATGATTCAAATGCCCTATCAATGCTGAGTAAATTGAATTTGTAATTTAAAAGAGTTCAGAAAGTAACTTTCATGCCTAGATCACAGATCATTCCACTGGAGGATTCTACTGAACCCTGAAAAAAAGATAACAGCAATTTTGTGTAATGTCTTTTAGAAGGTAGAAGATAAGGGAACAACTTCCAATTTACCAAGTCAGAATTAGCCTGGCACTAAAATAAAATGAATACAGAAAAAAAGGAAGAAAAAGAAAAAGAACAGAGGGAAGGAGAGAAGAAGGGAAGCAGAAACATTTTACCTGATACCATGAACACAGATAAAATCATTATCAAAATATTAACACAGAGAATGGCACTATATATAATGAGAAGTGCATACCATAGTTAGATAAGACTGCTCCATGAATACAAATAGACTCAGTATTCAGAATCAGCTAATGTAATTCATTGTATTCCTACCCCAGGGAGGGAAACACGCACCTGATGGTATCCATGAAGACAGAAAAATCATTCTAGGGCTGGGGAGATTGGAGTCTGATACAGGCTCAGGTGTGCCGACACCTGGCTGGGGAGACGTAAGGGCTCACCCCTGTGGCAAGTCTTTCGAAACATTTCCTCAACCAAATAATAATAAAAATAAAACCATGTAAGACTTGTGTGTTAAAGAAACACAACATCATGATGAAATAAATGAAAGGTCTAAACGATCTTTGGTTAAAGTTGCTCAAAACGTGGAAGACTTGACGTGCTTGTCTAGACATAAAGCCCAAGCACACAGTGGATGGTCATGGCCAAGATGGCGGAGTCACAGCAGGTGAGCTGGCTTCCTGTCTGTTTCCACCACCAGGACAGCAAGGCTCACCCACTGGTTCTCTGCCCTCTCCCAGAACATTCTCTCCAGCTGCCGTCCCTACCTTTCTTTCCTCCTTCCTTTCGTTCTTTCTTAATTTCTTTCTTTCTTTCTTTCTTTCTTTCTTTCTTTCTTTCTTTCTTTCTTTCTTTCTTTCTTTCTCTCTTTCTTCCTTTCACTCTTTCTTTCTTTCACTCTTTCTTTCTTTCTCTCACTCTTTCTTTATCTCTTTCCTCCTTTCCTTCTCTTTATTCCTTCCTTTCTTCACCCTCCCTTTCTCTTTCTTCTTTCTTTCTTCACCCCTCTTCTTCTCTTTTTCCTTCCTGTTATCCCCCCTCCCTTTCTTTCTCTTTCTTCATTTTGCCAACAGGATTATCTGTGGAGCTCTGTGCCTGCACACAAGTCTACCACTCCTGGAAGTAATGTTTTCCTTTCTTTTTTTTTTTTGGTAGGACAGACAGACTTTGAGGGGGGTGGGGTGCAGAGGGCTATGTTTCCCCAGCTGCCTCTGTGAGCTCTGCCGCACCTTACCCCAAAGCACATCGGCCTTTGCTCCTCTGCATGCTGGCCCTGCGTTGGCTCATGCTGACTCCCAGCTCCCGTATGTCTGCAGACTGTCAGTTCTTCACTCTTTCTTTGCTGGCTGAGCCTTTCTGTGTGCCTTCCCGTGTATATTTTCTTTTCTTTTCTTTTATTAATTTTATTTGTTTTACTGTTACCAAGGTTACCTCTGGGGCTCATTGCCAGCACTGCAAATCCAGTGCTCCCAATAGTCACTTTCTCCTTTTATTTATTTTTCTTTTTATCTTATTGACAGGACAGAGAGAAATTGGGGGGAGGGAGGAGAGATAGAGAAGGAGAAAGACAGAGAGATGGCTACAGGCCTGAAGATTCCCCCTGCAGGCTGGAAGAGGGTGGTCTCGAACCTGGGTCCTTGTGTGTTGGATCTCATGGAAGTGTATCTGGGCTTCCTGACACACCTGGCCCGGGGCCTCCTTGTATTTCCAGGATGGACACTTGGCAGGAATGGCTTCCTCACGGGCAGCTTTCCCAGCGGCTGAGAGTCTGGGAAACACAGGCTCACAGAGACGCACCGGCAACACCCGGCAAGCACCACACGTCCACAGTCTAAGGCCCCAGGTGGTCACGGGGCCGTCTGGGAGATGGCCGGCACCTCGGCCCAGGCCTGTCCCCCCGTGTGCTGAGCAGCCTAGGAGTCCACCTGCTGGCCGGTGGAAGGGCCTCCAGGCAGAGACACCAACACTCATCAGATGTCACTTCTCCCAGGGAGAAGCCTCAGAACTCCCCCTGCCTGTTTGGGTTGACACACCCTGGTTTTGCCCATGCACTTAGTCAGAATCGATTTTTTCCACTTGGTTTCCCATGTTTCTGGGAAAATGAGGTTGACCTGCAGGAGGGTCCCTCAGTGACTGCGATTCCAGCTCCCACCACATGGAAACTGAGACCAGTACCCGCCGTCTTCCTGCTCTGAGCTCTGCCCCAGGCTCTGTCCACAGCACACGTGCTGGTGATTTTGCTTTTAGATGATTTTTATCTTTATTTTCTTTTTTATAATATTTATTTTCCCTTTTGTTGCCCATGTTGTTTTACTGTTGTGGTTACTAATGTCGTCATTGTTGGACAGGACAGAGAGAAATGGAGAGAGGAGGGAAAGACAGAGAGTGGGAGACAAAGACAGACACCTGCAGACCTGCTTCACCACCTGTGATGCGACTTCCTTGCAGGTGGGGAGCTGGGGCTCGAACCAGGATCCTTACGACAGTCCTTGTGCTTTGCACCACGTGCGCTTAACCCGCTGCGCTACCGCTGGGCTCTCATCTTTATTTTCTTATTGGGTAGAGACAGCCAGAAACCTAGAGGTTGGGGCATATATATAGAGAGAAACATAGACACATCTGCAGCCCTGCTTCACTGCTTGTGAAGCTTTTCCCCGGCAGGAGGGGACCGGGGGCTTGAACCCGGGTCCTCATCCATTGTAACGTGTGCTCAGTCAGGTGTGCCACCACCTGGCCCTGATTTTTTATTTTTTTCATTGCTACCAGAGGTGTCACTGGGGCTTGTGTCTCTACTATAAATCCACTTTTCCTGGTGGCCATTGCTTCCTTATTTTTCTTTCTTTCAATTATGTTTCTTTTATTTAACAAGACAGAGAGAAATTGAGAGGAAAGGGAGAGATAGAGAAGGAGAGAGACATCTGCAGACAGGTTTCAGGGCTTGCTTGTGAAGCTTCCCTACTGCGGGTGGGGAATGGGGCCTCGAACCCAGGTCCTTCTGCATGGTGACATGTGTGCTTAACCAGGTGCTCCAATGCCTGGCCCCTGCATTGGTGATCTTGACAATTAAATTATAAAAATGGCTTAACTATTGAGAGAGAGAGAGAGAGAGAAGAAAGGAAAGAAAACCCTGACCACGCTCACATTTGTTGATAGTTATGATATTTTTATCATTTAATTCATTAACTTATTCATTCAGGATTACTGCTGGGACTCAGCCCCTGCAAAGTGACACCATCCTCTTCTGGTGGACATGCCCCCATGTTTTCTCTTATAAAGACACATGTCAACAGGGAGAGAGAGGCAGAGGGGCCAGGCGGCGACACACCTGGATAAGTGCTATCAAGTGTTACACATTACCATGCACATGGACTTGGGTTCGAGCCCCCACCTGCAGGGGAAAAGCTTCACAGGTGGTGAAGCAGGTACTGCAGGCGTCTCTCTGTCTCCCACCCTCTCTATCTACCATTACCCTCTAAAAAAGTAATCCTGTGTTTTATCAAACAGAGAAGACAGAGGGCGTGGGGGAGGCCTGCAACACTGCTTCTTTGCTCACGAAGTTTCTGTCTCTGCAGGTGGGGAGTGGGGGCTTGAACCTGGGTCCTCGCTTGTGGTGATGCCTATGCTCTAGGGTGTCTCACTACCTGGACCCTTGGAGATCATTTTTTGGCATAAAGAAAAATGTCCTTCAGACTAATCGAGTGACAGACCAGAGGCCACTGAGCTCGCAGGATAGTTGAAGGCTGGCAGGCTAGCTCATCAGAGGGAGTCACTGGTCCCTCTGTCTCACCCAGCTCTAAGTCTGGCCTTCGAGGGACTGGGAGCCAGTGGTGCTGGGAATACTGTGAGAACCAGGTTGAGTGTGGTGAGGTTTTTCCCATTGAAAAATGGGGAACTGAGGAAATGAATCTCCCTGTCAGACTCTCTCTTGCTGAGGTTGAGCTGGGGAGAAGAATGGACCTCAGTTTTCTGCCTCCTTGTGAGCTTACTCCTCTCCAGAAACCCTGCATTTTTCTGCCTCCAGGGGTTTGGCATTCCTTAAAACATTAAGCCAGCTCCCGTGACACCCTGTATTCCTTGATACAATGGCCTGCTCTCTTATTATCGACATATCAATGCTCTGCTTTGTCTAACAAATGACTTAAGGCCTCCTTCCTATTTCCCCACCCATTCTGCTCTTTGGATATATTCTTTCCTACCCTCAAGACCCTCCCTGCCTGCAGGATATTATTAATCCTACCAGTTAAGCCCTTCGCAACAGTTGCTAAGGAAGTTCCTACCTTTCCCAGCCCCCTTTTACCTTTCTCCACCCCTTTCCTAACCAGGTATGTTATTGCCAAGCCACCTCCATTTCCAACTTGCCACTTCTGTTTTCCGGCTTTTAAGAGCTTGGGCATGGGGATGAATGAGGATTTGAATCACCTCGCCACCACCAGCTTGGTTCATCTCTCTCGTGTCGCTGAGTGAGTAGCAGCCCTGGCTGCCTCCGATCATGTTCCCTCCAACCCAGAGAGCATGCACCCTAGAGGAGGCACTCCCACGCTAGCCCGGCATAGTGGGGCTGTAATGTTTCTCCTTCTTTCTGGGTCACTCTCTTTCTTTTTAATTTATTGCACAGAGACAGACAGATCAAGAAGGAAGGGGGCAATAGAGAGGGAGAGAGACAGAGACACCTGCAGCACTGCTTCACCACTTGCAAAGCTTTCCCCCTTGCAAATGGGGACATAGGACTTGAACCTGGGTCCTTGCACATTGTAATGTGTGCACCTAACCAGTGCACCACCACCACCTCTGCATATCTCTCTATCTGGAAAAGTTGGCCTGAAGTAGTGAAACCACAGAAATGACAGTGAAACAAAACAAAAAAAGAAAGAAAGAGAGAAAGAGAGAGAAAAAAGAAAAACATTCTAAATCTGAACCTAGGAGTTGGGCGGTAGTGCAGTGGGTTAAGCGCAGGTGGTGCAAAGCACAGGGACTGGAGTAGGGATTCCAGTTCGAGCCCCCAGCTTCCCACCTGCAGGGGAGTCACTTCACAGGTGGTGAAGCAGGTCTGCAGGTGTCTGTCTTTCTCTCCCCCTCTCTGTCTGTCTTCCCCTCCTCTCTCCATTTCTCTCTGTCCTATCCAACAACAATGACATCAATAACAACAACAGTAACTACAACAACAATAAAAAACAAGGGCAACAAAAGGAAAAATAAATAAACTATATATAAATAAAATAAATATGCACCAAAGTAAAAGACTGTGGGGTGGGTGGGGGGAAGAATACAGGTCCAAAAAGGATGACAGAGGACCTAGTGGGGTTGTATTGTTATGTGGAAAACTGGGAAATGTTGTGCATGTACAAACTATTGTATTTACTGTCAAATGAAAAACATTAATTTCCCAATAAAGAAATTTTAAAAAAGAAATAAAAAAGAAATCTGAGCCTAAGTGACATTTATTTTAGCTATGCACTCTCCTGACTTAGAATGAGAAGATATTTAATTCGTGAAGCTGCTAGAAAAAAAAAAAACTATTATTCTTGAAATGACACGTTGAATGCACATGTTACAGTGCACAAGGACCTGGGTTCGAGCCCCTGGTCCCCACCTGCAGGGGGAAGCTTTGCAATGGTGAAGCAGGGCTGCAGGTGTCTCTCTCTCTCTCTCCCTCTCCATCTCTCCCTATCCTCTCGATTTCTGATTGTCTCTATCCAATAAATAAAGATAATAAAAAAATTAAAAAAAAAAAACCCTATACTGGTCTTTCAGCTTTCCTGCGAATTTTACATTTGTTTTAATCCTGTTTCATGGCTGGACATGAAATTTAAACTCCATCTTAAATTGAAACTTAGAATAAGCAACACAAATAAAAGCTTACATTGGTCCTCAACAGAAAATGCGTTCAAATTCATCCAGTATCTTCATTGTTTGAAATCCCTGAGAGCTTTCGTTCAATGCTAGCCAAGTCCTGTGATTTCTAAATTGTAAAAACCATTTTTTATTTTCAACACTTAATACGGTTCTTGATTTATCAGGGTTTTTTTTTTAGTGTATTTGGTGAATTGAATAGTAATTCTTTCCATTTTAAGATGACTTTTGGGAGACACCTGGTTCTAGTAGCGAATTAAGCATGTGAAATGATAATTCTCCACTCTGTTACTCAGGAGAAATTCCAGTGGCCATTACTGGTATATTCCCAACACTGACTTAGAAATGCACTGCTGTATTACAGATGTGGACAAAAACACTGAAGATATTTTGTTTTCCAAAGGCAGATAGAAATAAAAAGTGCAGCCAAAATTCATTTAGTCTGAAGATCTTATCGATCTCTACCTCCTTTTTATATTAGTCCAGCACTGAACTAACTCTCTCTTTGTCCAGTCACAATAGAAAGAAAGAGTGTACCTTTAGCCTCTGCATATTGAGACTCTAGCATAAGCTTCAGATACACTGCGTTACATTTGCCACAGACATCGTATTCCCGTGAGCAAATTGAAAGCATTTCAAAGAAAAATTAATTACTTAAAATGCATTACATTAAAAAATCCATGGCCTCTCCTGCAAGAAAGTTTCATTGATCTTTCCAACTCTCTTTAAAACTATCACATGGTTCAATTTGCAGTTCAAGCCGGAACAAAAAAGTTGCTGAAGAAGTGAGTGTCTGGTCAGCGGAGACGAGCTCCAGCTGATCTCTGTCCTGCGTCTTCCACAGCCATCTCCAGTGTGTCCACAGCAAGCACTGCAGAACATCTTCATTCAGGACTGCAGCAGCAGAAAGGGATCACGGAAAAGGTCATTTATATTTGCTCTGTATCTCTGTTGGGTTTGCAAAAGTAATTTCTTTCTTTCTTTTTTTCCTCTATACTTCCATGATGAGCTATTTACTGCCTTGTTTTCTCTAGTCCTTTTTTTGTTTATTACTATTTACTCAAAAGTATAGTGACTTTACCATGACGACAAACCCACAAATCCTGGGAGGCCCCTGAGTGAGCCCACAAAATTTGTGAACACTGTGGCAGGCTCATCCTGGCTGCGTCTCCATCTGTCAAGCATGTCCGCACCTCCCTGGGGAAACAGGGTATAAACAGGGTATAAAGCTAGTGGAGACAGACTCAGGATGGAGAGGGGCAGAGCCCCGGGAGGAGATGGACTTGCGGTGTCCTGTGCTGGGGGGTCGAGTGAGATGGGAGAACCAGAGGCAGCTGGCTGTCAGGGGGCCTGGGGACCTGCAGCGAAGGGGATTTACACTTCCTCTCCAGCCTGGAGCTCCCAGGACACCCAGGGCTCTGACTCTGACTTCCTTCCCTTCCCTTCCCTTCCCTTCCCTTCCCTTCCCTTCCCTTCCCTTCCCTTCCCTTCCCTTCCCTTCCCTTCCCTTCCCTTCCCTTCCCTTGCCTCCCCTCCCCTCCCTCCCCTCCCCTCCCCTTCTCCTCTCCTCTCCTCTCCTCTCTTCTTCCCGTCCCTTGCCTCCCCTCCCCTCCCTCCCCTCCCTTCCCCTTCTCCTCTCCTCTCCTCTCTTCTTCCCTTCCCTCCCCTCCTCTCCCCTCCCCTCCCGTCCCCTCCCCTCCCCTCCTCTTCCTCTCCTCTCCTCTCCTCTCTTCTTCCCTTCCCTTCCCTTCCCTTCCCTTCCCTTCCCTTCCCTTCCCTTCCCTTCCCTTCCCTTCCCTCCCCTCCCCTCCTCTCCCCTCCCCTCCCCTCCCCTCCCCTTCTCCTCTCCTCTCCTTTCATTTCTTTTCTTTTCCTTTTTCTTTTTCTTTCCCTTTCCCATTCCCTTTCTCCCTCCCCTCCCCTCCCCTGCCCTCCCCTCCCCAAGTATGATGCTGTGACAGCACCAAGAAGTAAGTCCCCTGTGTCCAGGGCAGTTAGTGCCCGTGAAAGTCTGCGCAGGACTCCTCAGCAGAGCCCGGCTTTCACAGAAGGTCCAGGCCTGGGTCTCTTTGGGCGGTGACTTTGTTTCCTTTGGGCAGTGACATTAGAACCAACAGGAAGGTAGACGCACCACAGGCGTGTCTGCAGAGTCTGCAGAGCCCTGCCATCAGTTTTTCTAGCTTGAACAAGTGTCTCTGTGCTCTCCTGAAACGTGATGAAAGAACACATGCCCACACTCAGAAGAGAAAGGGGGATTTTGGGGGGGCAGTAGTTTTTCTAATAAGGTAATTTCCCGGGATCAGATGTCTGAAAAGTGAGTGGTGGTCCTCAGGGACCTTCTGCTGAAGTGGAGTTTTTGGACTTGTGATTCAACTTAAAAGTCTGAGCTAAGCCAAATGTGTGGCTCTGGAGTTCACTCAATTACTTCCTCTGCCTTCCTTGTTTCTCTGTCGGTAATAATTTGATTGCAACTCAGCTCCCTAATTGAGCAACACACAAATATGTATTCGGAATAGATTTCTGACCACCAAAACATCTTCTCCCTGGAAAAGCAGACTCTGCGCGTCTCATTAGGCACAGGTATCACTCCGATTTGTTTGACTGAAAAAATAGCAACAAGGAAATCCAGTAAAACCTCTACTGTTTCTGGGGGGAAGCGCACTGCAGACTGGGGGGAGGGGAGGAGGGGAGGGGGGCAGAGGGAGGGGGTGGGGGGAGGAGGGGAGAAGGGGAGGAAGAGAAGGGGAGAAGGGGAGGAGGGGACGGGGGAGAAGGGGAGGGGGGACAGGGGGCGGAGGGAGGGGAGGGGGGAAGAGGGGAGAAGGGGAGGAAGGGAAGGGGGAGAAGGGGAGGGGGGAGGAGGGGAGGAAGGGAAGGGGGAGAAGGGGAGGAGGGCACAGGGGCCAGAGGGAGGGGGGAATAGGGGAGGGAAGGAGGGGGGAGGGGAGAAGGGGAGGAAGGGAAGGGGGAGGAGGGGAGGAGGGGAGGAGGAGGGAGGGTTAATAATGTTCATTAGCTAGTCACAGCTCCCCTCACCAACACAACTCAGCTCCCATTACCACCCTCTCCAAGACACCAGAGAAAAATAAGGGGTGCAATAAGAGAAAAAAAGCTTCAGTCTGTACATGTCGAAACTTGGCTACAGTTTTATTATTTCGCTAAGTTTCGGCATTCTCCCTTGTGGCTGCTGTTCCGTGTGGAGGCGCAGATCCAGTTACTGAATTGTCTCAGCTCTCCCCTCAGCCAAATGGCACTGAAATGGACTTAATTGTCCCACTGGAGGTAGACCCCTGAGACTATTAGTGTCATTTAAAAGGCTAAATGTATCATAAAACCTGTCTTTAACAGAATAAAATTGTACAGACCAACACAATTTTAGTTAATGTTTTCCACATTTCTTGAAATGAAAGAGAAGAGAGAAATCAAAGAAGGGAGGAAGAAAGAGAAAGGGAGAAAGGGGAAGGAAAGGAAAGAAAGAAAGAGGCCAGAGAGAGAGAAAGAAAGATCAGAAAGTGTACCAGCTCAGTAATTCTTACACAGGTAATTCTGTGGACCACCAAACACCTTTTTAAAAAATAAAAGGACTTTGTAGGAAGGTATTTCAAAGGTAGATTGAAACCACTGTAGTTCTGCCGGGTTAAGTGGAGCCTATTATTGCCATTTTTTCCTCAGGGTAGACTTCAGCAAAATGAAGAGATTCGGAAGGTCTCCTTGCACTGTGTGCTTTCAAGATGGGAGTGAACTCTGCATCTGCTCTCAGGGATGCTTTACTTTCACTTGATTTGGGAGCCTGGAGACAATGCTTCCCAAGGTATTTTGCTTATTGTCACCTGTGCTTTACCCGCTGCAGGTGTGCCCAGCCCCTTCCAGGGAACAGTGGTGCCGCCCTCCTCCGCAGCCTGGACACGGGAGACAGGGCTGCCAGCATTGCCTCAGGGATAAAAAGACATTTGTTTGCTCTAAAGGAGTTGAGGGCATAATGGGGGCAGGGGGCTAGGAGTGGGCAAATGGTGAGTCAGACCTCAACTGAAAAAGCCAGTCTTTCTATTTATCTATCTCACCTTTCCACGGGATCAACTCTCAAGAAAGAAAGCTACTTGGGAGACGTTTTGTGAAGGCGACTGTTACTTTAGACATCTTGTTGCTATGGAGATACAAGAGGCATCTCAGTCTTAACCGGCTTCTCCCGGCCTGATCTCACCTGCCCACAGTCCAGTCTGATCCTGCAGGAAATGCCACACATGACCCAACTCTGTCAGTATTGCCTCACTCTTCTGGAAAGCTCTGAATCCGGATATAATGACCCATTTTCTAGGGGCTTTTCCCGCCATGCAAAAGGTCTAGATTTTCGGGCTATACTGCTGCTACCTATTAGCATGCCAACCTCCTTCCAGGGGGCTGCAGAGACGATGGTGAGGTCGGCACCACTCCATGTTCAAAGGAGCGAGCAGCTTGCAGGTGTCCGGAACCCAGGGGCCTGGTGGCAGACGTCTGTGAGGTACCGGACACTCAGTGGCCCTGCACCCAGTGGGAGAGAAGCCCTGTCCAGGGAGCAGCCTGGGGCTTGGGCGATGCCCGGTGCTCAGTGTGTGTCTGTCCCTGGGGAGGCATGACGGACCCCCCCCACCACCTGGAGTGGGGGCAGGTGGGACCCGAGTACACCGGTGGCACCCCTGCTCGGCCCGTTGCCGGGGGCCAAGGCCTTAGCTAAGTCTCTCATATAGAAAGTTACAAAACATCCTGAAAGTAGCCCGTAAAAACATTTATAGGTAGAGCGGACCTTCCGACCCTTGGAACTGAGATGACCGTCCAGCTGTTTGGAAGCTCGCTCCCCCACCTCCCTCCCCCACTACCTTAGCAGAACTTCCTCCTTGCTTGTGCTTACATTGCGGCTGCAAAATAAGATTCTTAGAGCTTGATCAGACCTCCTGTCTTGCTCTCGTTCTTCGTGCCTCTTGTCTCCTTCATTCTCTCGCCCCCTACCCTAGGTCTCCGTTGACAGACCCCGCAGGCCGGGGCAGCCCGTGCCATCCCTGAGCCAGCTTTCCGGGAGCGACCACAGAATGCCTCCGGGCACCCCAGGGCAGTCAGGGGGTCTCCCTGTCATATGCCACTTTACTCCTAATGAAAAAAAAGAAGGAAAGACACAGGAAACAGAAATGCTATACAGGTGTGGTCCGGGAGGTGGCGCAGTGGATACAGCATTGGACTCTCAAGCATGAGGTCCTGAGTTTGATCCCCGGCAACACATGTACCAGGGCGATGTCTGCTTCTTTCTCTCTCTCCTCCTGTCTTTATAATAAATAAATTAAAGATATTTTTTTAAAAAAAGAGATGTTATACAGGTACCAACAAGTGTATTTGCTGTAAACCATTAGTCCCCCAATAAAAAGACGAAAGACACAGAGGAAGAAGAGGCCCTTGAGTGCTGCCCCCACCTGTGACCCCCAGGGCACTCCTGTGCTGTTGCCCAGGGCTCAGTTGGCAGCAGGTGTGCTCCCCTGCCCGTCAGCCCCTGGGCTTTTTAAACAGGAATCTTTTGGTGCAGTTTGAGATGTCATTTATCACCTTTTCATTCCATTTATGTTTCTAAAAATGAATATCTACTTAGTGTTGTCTTAAGTTTGCATATAATATGAATACAACAAAGGATAGGACAGGGTAGAGAGCATAGTGGTTATGCAATGAGATGCTCTAGTCTGAGGCTCCAAAGTCCCAGGCTCAATCCCTTTGCACCGTCATCAGCCAGAGTCAAGCAGGGCTCTGGTAAAAGAAAAGGAAAGAAAAGAAAAGAAAAGACATGTTGAGGGAAGATGACCACAGGGCTCTAAACCGACTTAATTAGGAGCCAGAGAGAGAAGAGGAAAAAAGGAGGGTCATTCAGAAACAGGGACAGGTGGAGGTGTGACTTAGAGAGGACGAGAAGGCAGGACCATGGGGAAAAAAGGGGTAGATGATAGACAGATAGATAGATAGATAGATAGATAGATAGATAGATAGATAGATAGATAGATACACACACAGACAGAAATAATAGTCAACTCACGTCTGTGAGCTTGGGAGAAGCACTGTAGTTTCCAGTGGAGGGAATGGGGACACAGAGCTCTGGGGGTGGGACCCCCGTTATTTGTAATTTTGTAAATCACATACACAAAGGCCCCACTCCCATCTGAGCCTGCTGGACTCGGAGCATTTTTACCACACAGCGTGTCTGACTTCCTGGTGCTGCACAGGGAAGTTTTAAAGCAGGCCTCCCCCCACGCCAACCCCTGGATTCAAACGTCATCTTGTCGGTTGCTTGCTATTATCCAGGGAACGTGTCTTTTGAATTGTAGGATTTAAATATATAGTGCTCCAGAATTAAGTCACTCTCCGACCGTTAGGGGAAAAAAAACCCCACCAAATTCCGCTACTCCCTACACGCCTGTAAATTTTCCTTGATAGATATCATAGACGGCGTTTCTGGAAGCCTCCGCACGGCACGTAATAAATCCAGGGCTTCTCCCCTCTTATGGCTCTGGGTTATATTTAGACACAGCATGGGGACTGTTTCATTTTTATATTTTCATAAGCATGGCGTGTAAATGGTATTTATTGGATGCAGGGAAAATGAAGGCAGGAAAGAGGAAAGGAAGCAGGGAGGAGAGAGGGAGGGAGTGGATGGGGGGAGGAGTGAGGGAGGGGGTGGACAGGGGAGGGAGGAACAGAGGATGAATTTGCCTTTTTTGTTTTTGTTTTCCTCATTATAGATCATATATGAGCTGTCTTCTCTTGGTTTCTTTTCTTCTTTCTTTATTTTTGCCTCCAGGGTTATGGCTGGGGCTCAGTGCCTGCACTGCAAATCCCCTGCTCCTAGAGGCCATTTCTTTTCCCCATTTTTGTTACCCTTGATGCTCTTGTTGTTGTTGTTATTGTTGTCATTGCTGTTGTTGTTGGATAGGACAGAGAGAAATGGAGAGAGGAGGGGAAGACAGAGAGAGGGAGAGAAAGACAAACACCTGCAGACCTGCTTCACCGCCTGTGAAGCGACTCCCCTGCAGGTGGGGAGCCGGGGGCTCGAACCGGGATCCTTACTCTGGTCCTTGTGCTTCACGTCATGTGTGCTTAGCCAGCTGCACTACCACCCGGCTCCCTCTCTCTCTCTCTCTTTTAAATATCTTTTATTATTGTTATTTATTTATTGGATAGAGACAGCCAGAAATTGAGAGGGAGGAGGAGACAGAGAGGGAGAGAGACAGAGAGACTCCTGCAGCCCTGCTTCACCACTCGTGAAGCTTTCCCCCTGCAGGTGGGGAGCGGGGGATTCCAACCTGGGTCCTTGTACATTGTAACATGTGCACTCAACCAGGTGCACCACCACCTGGCCCCAGCTCTCCTTTTTTATTTAGTAATTTTTATTTGTTCTTAATTGTTTGTTACAAGATGATAGATTACAGTGTATAGCACCTCCCCGTACTCACACCAGAGTTCTGTGTCCCGACCCTCCCATGTCCCAAAGAGAACCAGCAGAGTTCTTATAAGTCTCACAGTTTGCTGGCTTCTGTTTTGTTTGAATTTGCTTTTTGGAAAGTTCATGTAAATTAAATTTCTATATTACACATATGAATGAAGTCATCTGGCAGCCGTCTTTCATCTTTACTTATGTCCCTAAGCAGCATCACCTCCAGTTCCATCCAGCTTGTCCCCAAGGACACACTCTCATCTGTTTTGACGGCAGAGTAGTATTCCACGGAGTCTGGATCCCGTGACTCCTCCATCCCGTCATCTGTGGGTGGGCGTCTGGGCTGCGCCCCCTCTCTGGCTGCTGTGGACAGAGCGGCTGTGGACACGGGGGGCAGTGTCCCTTCTAGTGAGAGTCTGAGCGTCCACTGGCTAAGTGCCGAGAGTGGTGCTGCTGTGCCACGAGGTGACTCCGTGCTTATTTGTTTGAGGTCTGTCCACTCAGCCTCCAGAGGGGCTGCCCCCGTCTGTGTCCCCCCAGCAGTGGGGCAGAGCCCCTTCTCTCCACACGCTGCCCAGCACCTGTCACTTCCTGTCTGGGGATGGAGGCCCTTCTCCCGGGGGTGAGGTGGCGTCTCAGTGCCAAACATGTTACTATCTGGGGCTCCTACAGAGATCTTGTCACCAAGTCCAGAAGACGACGTTGTTTGTCTGTGTTGAAGCTGATGAAGAAAATGGCCTTGTCTGCCTGCCACGTGGAGTGAGATCATTACTTACAGATGGCTGGGGGGGGGGGTGGATAAGAGAAAGAGAGAGAGGGAGAGAAAGACAGAGAGACAAAGACAGAGAGAGGAAAGCCAGTCAAGTGGTGGTGCACCTGGTTGAAGACACATGTTACAATGCGCAAGGACCAAGGTTCAAACCCTCAGTCCTAACCGACAGGGTGAAAGCTTTGCATGTTGTTGAAGCAGGGATGCGGGTCTCTCTCTCTCTTTTTCTTTCTTTCTGTCTCCCCCTTGCCTCTCAATTTCTGGCTTTCTCTATCCAATAAATAAATGAAAAGATAATTAAATAAATTAAAAAAATATAAAGGGAGCGACAGAGAGAGGAAAAGAAATGGAGAAAAAGAGGGAGAGAGACAGAGAGAGGGAAAGAGATGGAAAAAGATAGAGAAGGAGAGAGAGACAGAGAAGGGGAAAGAGATAGAGCAGGAGAGAGAGAGAAGGGGAGAGAGAGAGGGAGAGAGGGGAGAAAGAGAGAGAGAGAGAGAGAGGAGAGAGAGAGAGAGGGAGCGAGCCAGCCCAGAGCACCACAGAGGCTCGCCCCATGCAGCAAGGTCAGACTCAGGGCCACATGCACAGCAGAGGGGCGGCAGCCAAGCAAACCATCGTCCTGCTCACACCCAGAAGCCAGCGAGACCTCAGAGACGCCGGGGTGATCACGCCTGTGGCTGTAGTGTGTGCACAGAACCATTCTTCTCCCTCTCCTGGAAGGATTCAATTTGCTGAATTCCCTCGTGCCTCCTGATGTCTGCAGCTGGACCGGGGAGCTGGGAAGCCTTGCTTCTCTTTGTGGCCTTCTGATATGCAGGGGTGCCTTTGAGTGAGCTGGTGTCATAGCGGCTTTTGTTGAAATAGCTTCTGAGAGGAATCGCTGTCACAAGCTAGCACTAGTGCCAGATGAGACGTCAAGCCATCTCCTTCCTCCAAGGATGCTTCCCGGCTTGTCAGAGAAGCTCATCCCACAGGGCACAGCCCACGTGCACGACCTGCTTCCCGTGAGGCCTCCACGGGCTGGCGTCTGTGTCCCGCCAATTAAAACGTGACCACACACGAGACAGGGTAGCATATTCTTGCTTCAAAGACTGAAATTTAGCCTTCAAAAAGGCTGATGCTTTAGAGGGCATACTGGAATTTTAAACTTCAATGTTAACATTATTTTGTTACTTTCATTCTGATCCAATCAATATTTTCTTTGATTCTAAAAAGATTAACCATATTCTCTCTTTTCACTATAAAAACACAAGTGTAGAGAAAAAACTGGATGTATATATTAAAAAGCTATTAAAAATTTTTTTCTTTTAAGATGGAAACACCAACAAGTTCATAGGATAAGAGGGGTACAACTCCACACAATTCCCACCACCCAATCTCCATATCCCATCCCCTCCCCTGATAGCTTTCCCATTCTCTATCCCTTTGAGAGTATGGACCCAGGGTCATTGTGGGGTGCAGAAGGTGGAAGGTCTGGCTTCTGTAATTGCTTTCCCGCTGAACATGGGTGTTGGCAGGTCAATTTTTAAAAAGTTGCATGAGGAGAGCCTGCTGAAGTCATTCTGTGTTTACTGGATCTTCTCCCCATTTCATCTGTTACTTAGTTGTAGCTCTCTTTTCTCAGTTGTTTTGTAACTCAGTTAATACATCAGACAGTGAATCCTAGTCGCTATCTAACACCCTCCAGGCCCTCCTAGCTCTTTCTTTCTCTCATGACTCATTATGTAAACACATCTGAAAAACTAAAAAGAACTTGATAGAATAAAACAGAATGGATACATCTTTATCGCAGGGAACTTGAAAGACCAGAGCAGTGACCACAGAGCAAGTCCTGTAGTGGTGCCGTCACTTGACCCAGCTGTCAGCACTGTGAGCAGTCGTGATGCCTCTACCGAATCCGGCATTTTCGTTCATTATGTGTATTTAGTTTGCCACCAGTATTATCGAGGAGGCTTGGTGCCAGCACTGCAAATCCACTGCTCCCAGGAGGAGTCATTTTACTCGACTTTTATTAGGTAGCACAGAGAGAAATTGAGAGGGGATGGGAGGGAAAATAGAGAAGGAGAGAGACAGACAGATGTCTGCAGCCCTGTATCACCACTTGTGAAGATTTCTCCCCGCAGGTGGGGACCAGGAGCTTGGAACCAGGTCCCTGCTCACTGCAGTGTGCGTGCTTAACCAGCTACACTACCGCCTGGCCCCTTTTGGCTACTTTTAAAATTTATTTGGAAGGTGTCTCTCTGTCTCTCTATCCTCCCCTCCTCTCTCAATTTCTCTCTGTCCTATCCAGTAAGATGGAAGAAATGGCTTCCAGGAGCAGTGGACTTGTTGTTGGCACCAACCTCCAGGGATAGCCCTAAAGTCCAAAATAAATAAACAAACAGACACATAAAGAAATAACAAGGATCAGGAGAGAGAAATGCCTTCGCTCTGGGGCTGTGAGAGGGCCTAGCATTCCAGGGAGGCTGTGTAGGCCCTGCACCCTGGAGTGTGTGTAGCTTTCAACAAGTCACTCGGTGCTGTGGAGAGCCTTCAGAGGTTCAAAGAATCCCAGATGTGTTTCATGTAGTTCACGTCCATGATTCCCAATGAAATTGCACACTCCTCAAAACAAACAAACAAACAAAAACACAAACAAACAGAAAACCCAACATTTTAAGGAAAACGATTGGATGCCAAGACTCAGGTCCCAGTAAGGGAGAGGACATCACCAGAGACAGGAAGTGGGCGGGAGACACGGTCTGAACCCAGGCTCACAGCAGCTCCTGGGCCTGGGAGCTCTTGGTAGCGTGGATTTACTGGCTTCACTGCATGGAGGTTTGCAGCTGTCCTGAAATACAGTCTGGACTGTTGAAGCTGAGCTGGCATCTCAAGCGTCTGTATTTCTGAAGGATAAATCTCAGTGCAATGTGACAAGACACTTGATGTTTTATGAGTTGTTTTACCTTGCAACTCTCAATTACTTGACTGATTACTAAGGAAGGTATGTGTATTTATTCTCTCTCTCTTTCTCTCTCTCAATCTCTCTCTCAATCTCTCTCTCTCAATCTCTCTCTCTCTCTCTCTCTCTCTCTCTCTCTCTCTCTCTCTCTCCTTTCTTGCCACCAGGGTTATTGCTGGGGCTTGATACCAGCACTACAAATTCATGGCTCCTGGAAGATATTTATTTCCTTTCTACTTTATTTTTATTTGACAAAACAAAGAAATTGAGAGGGAGAGGGGAGATAGATTTAAAGAGAGACATCAGCAGACCTGTTTCACCGCTCATGAAGTGTCTTCCCTCCCTGCAGGTGGGGAGCAGGGGCTTGAACCTGGATCCCTGGGCATGCTGATGTGTGTGCTTAACCAGATGTGCCAGTGCCCAGCCCCTTGTACTTCTTACCTTTAAAAAAACCTAGTCTTTTTTTCTTTTTTCTGAAAACACTAGGATTGTACACTTGTTATCCCCTGAGTTAAAATCCACTACTTGCAGCCTGTTACAGCCAAATGAGTTATTAACCCAACTGAACCCCCTGAAAAGGAAGATGAGAAAAAAATTAAAAGGTTGATTTCATGACTTCTTTCCCCGCCGACTTTGAGGAATGTGACGGGTTATTCTACAAAGTTAGGGCCTCCTTTATACCTCGGTTGTTTATTCCAGACCCAGCATTGTAACAACACAATGGGATTTATTTCTCTTCTTTGATTTTAGTTTATTTTATTTTAGACTTTCATCTGTCATTTTTTGGGCTGGTCCCCAGTTTGCCTTCCTTCTCACTAGTGTTTCAGCTTCATCTGTCTAATATCTTTCAGTCCTTCTCTCCCGCTTCCTCACGTAAATCAAGTTTTATTTCTGTCCCGGAAAGCCCTGTGGTAATTAAATAACGGTGTTTCTCCTAATATTTCTAGGAACACTTTATTATTTTATACTCGACATATTGGATGCTGTGAATTGAAATGGACTTCAAACAATTGCCAGCACTAACACTGGTCTCTCATTAGGTTATTTCCAAAGGACAGAGTGAAGCATATTCTGTTTGCTGATGCAGTCGGTGGGTGCGGTGGAAGCCGAGACTCTGCTTGTGTGTGTGTGAGGGGCCATACTACAAGGCACAGGAGCACGCAGGGCTATTCTTTTTTTTTTTTTTTTTTTTTTTATTTAAGACAGGAGACATTAAAAAAACCATAGAATGAGAGGGGTACAATTCCGCACAATTCCCATAACCCAATCTCCACATCCCACCCCCTCCCCTGATAGCTTTCCCATTCTCTATCTCTCTGGGAGCATGGACCCAGGGTCGTTGTGGGTTGCAGAAGGTGGAAGGTCTGGCTTCTGTAATTGCTTCCCTGCTGAACATGGGCGTTGACTGGTCGATCCATACTCTCAGTCTGCCTCTCTCTTTCCCTAGTGGGGCAGGGCTCTGGGGAATTGGATCTCCAGGACACATTGGTGGGGTCGTCTGTCCAGGGAAGTCTGGTCGGTATCTTGCTGGCATCCGGAACCTGGTGGCTGAAAAGAGAGTTAACATACAAAGCCAAACAAATTGTTGAACAATCATGGACCTAAAGACTGGAGTAGTGCAGATGAAGTGTTGGGGGGTATTCCCTGCAGGCTCTTGTGTACTTCTGCTTTCAGGTATATATTTTTCCCCTAGTTTATGGGCACGTGTGAACCTATGCTCTGTCTCAGGGGACCTGGACTATATCTAGGTTTGGGGACTTTAATGGGGAGTGGAACACCTGGAATGGAATTAGAGAATACTATGAAAGGAAAGGTCTCACCCGAGTGATGGAGCTGAAGGGTTGTCATTCCACACCTGAAGTCTCTGGACACAGTCTGAAGTGCAACATGCTGGGGTGGCACTCGTGTTGATTAGCATGCTGGGTTATTCTTCTGGTAGTAAACAGAAGCAGGAAACATGCCGCAAGAGTGGTCAGCGGCTTCAGAGGGGAGAGACTCTGCTTGTGTGTGTGTGTGAGGGGCAGTGCTCCAAGGCACAGGAGCATGCTGGGTTATTCTTACTGGTAGCAAACAGAAGCAGGAAGCATGCCGCAAGAGTGGTCAGCGGCTTCAGAGGGGAGAGCTGCCTGGAAATGGATAAAGTTCTCAAGAGAGGCCGCGCTTGACAGCCTCTGAGTACGGTGACCACGGCTTCATTTTTAACAGAAACCAGACGACCTAGAGCACTTGCAGGACTTGTGCCCAGGAGGACAGACATCCCATGCCGCCCTGTGCCGCCTTCCAGACTTTGACTCTCAAGGCCGCAGTAATAATCTCACAGATCATCGCAGTGAAGAAAGTGAGGGCGGAGGCGAACACAGAGGTAGAACCTTCTGTGAAAGGTCCTAGGTGGTGGGTGAGTGTTCTGTGGAGACCTTGCACAGGGAGACGAGAAACGGACCCTGTGTGTCAACCACAGCACTGCAAACTGTTGGCCACCCTCCCAAGGATGTTAAAGAAGAAAAATGTGTGTGTCCTCAGAAGTAAGAGGTCCTGCGTGCCTTCTTCATCTGCAGAGCAGCGCATAGGAACTCTAGTCTGGCTCTCCTGAGACTTGGGGTATTTGTGACGGCTGTCCTTTCTGTTCATGGGCAGTGACTGAACTGTAATGCTCCAATCATGAAATGACCTATTTAACTGCCAAGTCTCTCTCTCTCTCTCTCTCTCTCTCTCTAACTCTCAGCATTAGCATTCAACATCAGGAGAACAGTCTGAAGTATGCTCTTAATCTTGACTGATCCATATCAGCTTCTGTTCATGAAGACTAATCGGAAGTGTATTAGGGCTTTGAGATGTCTCTGTAGACTGTGTAGGAGTGATCAGCCCAGGCCCACAGGAAGACAAAAAACATGAATGAAGAAGGAAGCCAGGTGTCCCACAGAGCACATTAAGGTCCAGGTGACGTTTGCTTCCAGAAAACAGTCCCCAGAAACTCTTAACTTTATTCTTTTAGCTACAGCCATAAAGTCTATTTATTTTTAATTTGTTTACCTTGGTCATTAAAAGACTTACTGCGAGCAGTTAAATGGTTTTGAAATGTACTTTGTGAAGTCCGAATTCACACACAGATACTACTAATGTTTCTGCTGCAGCAATGAACATTCTTCTGTTAAACCTCTCACTCAGCTGCTGCATGATTCACAGACTGAGTGCTACTTTTACGTGTGTTACGAGTATAAGCTTTGACAAAGGGTTTTGCAGTACAATGTGTTTACACACAAATGGCATATAAAATAACCGACATATTCAAGACTCAAAATACAGTAACATGACAGCTGACATGTAGGAATTATTACTATTTTCATCAGCCTCCCCATTCTATTGAGCCCTAGTTGACATACAGCATCATGTAAGCTCAAACGTAAGATAAGATGTCTCGGGAGTAGGGTGGCAGCGCAGCGGGTTAAGCACAAGTGGCACCAACTTCAAGGACCGGCTTAAGGATCCCGGTTCGAGGCCCCGGCTCCCCACCTTCAGGGGAGTCGCTTCACAGGTGGTGAAGCAGGTCTGCAGGTGTCTGTCTTTCTCTCCCCCTCTCTGTCTTCCCCTCCTCTCTCCATTTCTCTCTGTCCTATCCAACAATGATGACATCAATAACAACAATAATAATAACTACAACAATAAAACAACAAGGGCAACAAAAGGGAAAATAGATAAATAAATATTTGAAAAGAAAAAGATAAGACGGCTCGTGGCATGTATAGGATGCAGAATGCACACTCCAAAGCGAGTCTAGGTCGCCTGCTACTACTTGGCTGTCGCCACTGTGAGTGGTTAAGAGCTCCTCTGGAAGCAGATTTGAAGCTTGAGTTGTGGTGCTTACTATTCCTAGTCAGCATGACTTTCTTTCTTGCTTGCTTTCTTTTTTCTTTTTTATCTTTATTTGCTTACTGGATAGAGACAGCCAGAAACTGAGAGGAGGGGGAGACAGAGACAGAGAGACACCCGCAGCCCTGCTTCACTGCTTGTGAGGCTTTCTCCATGTAGTGGGAGCCGGGGGTTTGAACCAGGCTCCTTGTGCCCTGTAACCATGTGTGTGTAACCAAGTGAGCCACCACCTGGCCCCCATGACATGCTTCCTATGCAGAGTATATACCTCTGATAAAGTTACTTTTTATCAAGGAGACAGCTTCACAAGTCTGTCACTGTGTCAGATGCAGGAAGCCACAGCCCCCCCAAGCTTGCTCCAGCACTCGGTGCCCGCATGCCCTCACCCCCAGCACAGGGAGGGCGTGGCGTGTGTGTCCTTCAACCAACATATTCTCTTTTGTTTGGGTTGCGATATGAAAAACTATTTATCTGTCCTGACGTAGCATCTTTCTGTGGAATTAGCATTAGAATGTCAGTAAGAAGGATGTACTGGGAGCACTGTGATCTTCACGACTGCTCGTCTGAAACTTAGTCGTAAACTGAGATGAAGGAGGGCCGTGTGGGTGTGATTAGCCTACAACAAACAAGGGGTAAACAGAGGACCATGAGAACTCAAGAACTGAAGTTCATGAAGCCGGCATTTTGCGGAAACAATGTTCTCTCTCTCTGGACCCAGTTTCCTAGGATGCACAAGCTTGGAAGCTGAGGGCTGGCGGAGGAACGTGTGAGAGAGGCCACTCAGTTGTGGTTTCTGCCGGCCCTTTCCTCTCTCACACACTCTCAGTGGAAGCGAGCTCTCTGCACATATCCATTTTCTCACCAACCTGTGTTCAATGTTTAAAAACTAGCAGGTGCCTGTCCATGGCCGTGCACAGCATCTGCAATGAGCAGAAGTTTCACTTTTTAAGACTGATGTATTGGTGCTTGGATGAGAGTGGCAGGGCATTCATTCCCCTTGCGTAGGAGAGGCCTGGGCCTCGGGCATGCAAGGCAGGCTTCCTCTCCCACACTAGTACCCTCCCCAGCTTCCATGTTCACGTTTCACATGCAGTATTTGTCTCTGACTTGCTTAGCTGGGTGTCCGTAAATCTGTTTGTGTCCTAGGACCTTTCATTCTGGCCACTGTGAATAGTTCTGTGGGAAGCATGGGGTGCTGGGCTCTTTTTGAGCAGTGCTTTAATTTCTTTTGACTGTAAAGCAAGAAGCAGAGCTGCGGATTATAGGCTAGCTTGAATTCTCCTTCCTTCCTTCTTTTGATTGTTTTAACTCTTGGGACAGTTTTTTTTCTTTTGTTCATAAGGGACTTCTTGTGTACCAAATGACACTTGAATTTAGTCATCAAATGTTACAAATGTTTATCTGGAACCAGAAAAGACCTAGAATTGCCAAAACAATCTTGAGAAGAAAGAACATAACCAGAGGCATCACACTCCCAGATCTCAAACTGTATTATAGGGCCATTGTCATCAAAACTGCTTGGTACTGGAACGTGAATAGACACACTGACCAGTGGAATAGAATTGAGAGCCCAGAAGTCAGCCCCCACACCTATGGACATCTAATCTTTGACAAAGGGGCCCAGACTATTACATGGGGAAAGCAGAGTCTCTTCAACAAATGGTGTTGGAAACAGTAGGTTGAAATATGCAGAAGAATGAAAATGAACCACTGTATTTCACCAAATACAAAAGTAAATTCCAAGTGGATCAAGGACTTGGATGTTAGACCAGAAACTATCAGATACTTAGAGGAAAAAATTGGCAGAACTCTTATATGCATAAATTTTAAATTTCATCTTCAATGAAATGAATACAATAACAAAGAAGACTAAGGCAGGTATAAACCTATTGGACTACATCAAATTAAAAAGCTTCTACACAGCAAAAGAAACCACTACCCAAACCAAGAGACCCCTCACATAACGGGAGAAGATCTTTACATGCCATACATCAGACAAGAGTTTAATAACTAGAATATATAAAGAGCTTACCAAATTCAACAACAAGAAAACAAATAACCCCATCCAAAAATGGGGGGAGAACATGGACAGAATATTCACCACAGAAGAGATTCAAAAGGCCGAGAAACACATGAAAAAATGCTCCAAGTCTCTGATTGTCAGAGAAATGCAAATAAAGACAACAATGAGATACTACTTCACTCCTGTGAGAATGTCACACATCAGAAAAGGTAACAGGAGCAAATGCTGGAGAGGTTGTGGAGTCAAAGGAACCCTCCTGCACTGCTGGTGGGAATGTCAATTGGTCCAACCTCTGTGGAGAACAGTCTGGAGAACTCTCAGAAGGCTAGAAATGGACCTACCCTATGACCCTGCAATTCCTCTCCTGGGGATGTATCCTAAGGAACCCAACACATCGATCCAAAAAGATCTGTGTACATATATGTTCTTGGCAGCAAAATGTGTAATAGCCAAAACCTGGAAGCAACCCAGGTGTCCAACAACAGATGAGTGGCTGAGCAAGTTGTGGTCTAGATACACAATGGAACACTACTCAGCTGTAAAAATGGTGACTTCACTATTTTCAGCCAATCTTGGATGGACCTTGAAAAATTCATGTTAAGTGAAATAAGTCAGAAACAGAAGAATGAATTTGGGATGATCTCACTCTCAGAGGCAGAAGTTGAAAAACAAGATCAGAAAAGAAAACACAAGTAGAACCTGAACTGGAATTGGCGTATTGCACCAAAGCAAAAGATTCTGGGGGGGGGGGAGGGGGGGGAGAATATAAGTCCAGGAAGGATGGCAGAGGACCTAGTGGGGGTTGTATTGTTATATGGAAAACTGGGAACTGTTTTGCATGTACAAACTATTGTATTCACTGTCGAATGTAAAACATTAATTCCCCAATAAAGAAACAAAAAAAAAAAAAGGAAAAAAAATAAAATGAGCTAGTCTCTTGGCATATATATATATATATATATATATATATCCATTTTTTCTATGGCCCTGCTTTCTCTTCCTTCCTTTAATTATTATTTTTAATTTATTTATAAAATAAAAAATGAAAAATATCGACCAGACCATAGGATAAGAGGGCTACAATCCCACACAACTCCCACCACCAGAGCTCCCTGTCCCCTCCCCTCCACTGGAAGCTTCCCTGTTCTTTATCCCTCTGGGAGTCTGGACCCAAATTCTCTATGGGGAGCAGAAGGCGGGAGTTCTGGCTTCTGTCATTGCTTCTCCACTGGACATGGGTGTTGGCAGGTGGATCCACACCCCCAGCCTGTGTCTGTCTGTCCCTGGTGGGGCAGGGCTCTGGGGAGGGGAGGCTCCAGGACACGTGGGTGAGGGCGTCTGCCCAGGGAGGTCAGGATGGCGTCACGGTGGCATCTGCAAACTGGTGTCTGAGTCTGTCGTGCTTCTGAGGATGTCTCAGCTGTGCTTGGCGAGTTTTGTCAAGTTCCACAGTTGTAGATGTTTGTTGTGTTGGGGGAGATTGGTTCTGTTTCTGTTCCTCCACGGCCACCCCTCCAGGAAGTTCTAGAAGAGCTCTCCTTCTCTAGCAGTTAAGACTAAGTAGATGTAACATCAGCATTTCCTAAACTGAGGGTGAGGAGCAGCTTGCTGAGGCCACGGGAAGACACATGGAGGGCCCCTGATGAGAGCCATGGCGCCCACAGGGGCTGAGGTCAGAAAGCCGGTGGCGTCTCTGGCTGGGTTCCGTAATGCCAGCGGCCCTGTAAGAAATACCTGACTGCTCCCCCCTGCCCGGGGCGGGGTGGGGGGGGGGGCTTCACCAGCGGCGAAGCAGGGATGCTGGCGTCTCTTTTTCTTTCCCTCTCTATCTCCCCACTCCTCTCTCAATTTTTCTCTATCCTATCCGATTTGTTGGTCTGCTTCTGGATTCTGCTTGTGAAGCCTTCTGTTTTTATCATCACATTGGGTTTGCTTGTGTTGCTTGCGATGGGTTGTGTTTGCACATCCACTGTTGGCTGGGCACCCCCTGCCTCCGGGGGTGCCCAGCCAACACTGGGGTGCCCAGTGTTGGGGTGCCCAACACTGGGGTGCCCAGCCAACAGCCGATACTGTTTTGGTCATCGCTGGTTTGTGCTTCTTCCTTCTCTCCGCGCCCTATAGTACTTATTTCCTTGGTTCCTGACTCTTCCGCGGGAGGAGAGAGATGAAAGAGGGAGAAAGACAAGATTGTGATTAGAGATAGCTTAGATTGCGCTGTGTTCCACGTGAATAAAGAGATACTGCTTCCCAGCTCAGCCATGAGTCTCTGGTCGTCTCTGTCTCCTGACCACAAAGCTAACTCAGCCCGGACCGACACAATTAAAAAAATTAAAAAGAAATGGCAAAAAAAAAATTTTTTTTTAAATGAAGTACTTGAGTCATCTGGACGTTCGGGATGGCAGGAAAATGGTTTCAACACCCCTTTGTAATCTCAGCTCTCTCCCTGACCCCAAGTCGGCAGTTCTGTTCTGCGGCTTGTTTTTTGAGATGGCATGGGTTTAAATGGCCATATGCCTCCTAGACACACAGATTGGCTCCTCACAGCTGCCCCCAGCTGGCCAACCCCAAGGCCTTCCATTCCCCTCCCTCTGCCCATCACAGTTCTGTAGCTGCATGTGGGGTTGCCTTTGCTCGGATCTGTCTGGTCTCCTGTTTGATCTCCTGAATTTCACCTGTGAATGAGGTTCTCTGGCATTTCCCTTTCCCTTGACTTACTACACTTAGTAAGATCCTCTCTCCAGTTCCATCCAAGGTGTAGCCGAAAGTTCTCATTAAAATAGATTTTAACTCCCTCTCCTTTTCTCTCTCCCTCCTCTCTCTCCCTCTCTGTCCGTCGCTCTCTCTTTCTCTTTCTCTTTCTCTCTCTCTTTCTCTTTCTCTCTCTTTCTCTCTCCAGAGCCCTGCTTAGCTCTGGCTAACAGTGGTGTTGGGGATTGGATCTGGGACTTTGAAGCCTCAGGCATGAGAATATCTTTGCGTAGCCATTATGCTATCTACCCCACCCTTAAATTTCTCAGTTTTCTACAATACACTCTCCCTGATTCCAGGTCCTCCTCCACCATCAGCACCAGGACCCACCCTCCGCCCCAGAGTCCTTGACTTTGGTGCAAGACACTAAACCCAGTCCACGTTCTGCTTGGAGTTTCCTCTTCTGTTCTCATTCCTCTCCTGGGGACAGATCCTGAGGAACCCAACACACCCATCCAGAGAGATCTGTGTGCACCTGTGTTCACAGCAGCACAATGTGTAACAGCCAAAACCTGGAAGCAACCCAGGTGTCCAACCACAGGTGAATGGCTGAGACAGGTGTGGTCTAGATACTCAATGGAATACTACTCATCTGTGAAGAATGATGGAGTCACCTTCTTCCCCTCCTCCTGGGTAGAGCCTGAAGGAATCCTGGGAAGTGAGATCAGCTAGAAAGATTTCTCTCTCTCTCTCTCTCTCTCTCTCTCTCTCTCTCTCTCTCTCTCTCTTTTTCTTCTCACAGTTGGGTCATATTCCACTGATCCTACAGTTTGTAGCCTCCTCACCTGCTCACCTGCCCATGTCCTGGTCATTGAAGGGACCCCTGCTCCTGTGATCTATGGAGAGATTCCCCATCAGGGGACTTGCAGGATCACTGGCCTCTAAAAATGTCCGCACTTGGCCTTCCTCGGTGGTGACTTTAACATTTCAGAATCTGTTGTCAAATGCATTTAGGTAACTTGGGAGCAAGCAAATGAAACACTGCATTAATTAAACAAGTGTGAGAAGGGCCCTGGATGCACCTGAGACATGAGTTTAATATCTTCACGGAGAGAAGGTGAGCTGAAGCCCCCAAAGCAGGGAGGACGTTTCCTCCACATACCTTTGAATCTGAATCAAATGTCCCCTGGGGCTTCTTCCCACTCCTGGGTCCTTCCTGCAGCAACTTTAAAAATTACAATAACACAAAGGTGTTAGGCCAAGGAGTGAGGCCAGAAAACAGTGTGCAGATCCAAATAGAATTCCAAGATGGTGGACTCGCTTCTTGGTGGAAGTATAGGGTTTTGTACAAACTATTGTGAGAAAGCTTTCTTTGAAAGTCCTTCTTTCTTTCTTTCTCTCTTTCTTTCTTTCTTTCTTTCTTTCTTTCTTTCTTTCTTTCTTTCTTTCTTTATTTCTTCCTTTCTTTCCATAGCACTGCTCAGCTCTGGCTTATGGTGGTTCAGGGGATTGAACCTGGGACTTTGGAGCCTCAGACCTGAGAGTCTGTTTGCATAACCATCATGCTATCTACCCCTGCCCTGAAAGTCTTTCTCAGTGGACATATTCACAGATTTTAGTGATTACATGCCTCCACACTGTGTACATAGGTTAGAGTTAGCATGATTCAGAAAGCTCTTCATAATTTACAACCTTTCCCCAGAACACATAGGTATTAATAGAAATATGTAGGGGCGGGTGGTGGTGCAAGGACCTGGGTTCACAGTGTGCAAGGACCTGGGTTCCAGACCCCAGTCCCCACCTGCATGGGGAATGTTTTGCAAGTGGTGAAGCAGGTCTGCAGGTGTCTTCCTAGCTCTCTCTCTCTGTATCTCCCCACTTTCCTCTTGATTTATAACTGTCTCTATCCAATAAACAAATAAAGATAATAAAAATGTTTTAAAAAGAAGGAAACACTTATTGTCTCAGTGACTCTGACAGCTTGTGACTTGGGCTTGCTGGGGAGGGAGCCTGGCTGAGTCCTCCAGCCCCTTTCCATCGGCCTTCAGTTAGATTCCCTCCAACAGATGCAAGTGCCAAACACCCCACAAGTCACCCGAGGTGAAGCTCCATGTCTTGAATGCACTTTCTGCACTTGCTCAGTCACCTGCCCTGATGTGACTCACCTGAAAGGTGCTGATTGTGTCCTGAAAGGCCGTCACGACTTCCAGCTGTTTGCAGACACCCTTTCTTCTTGCTTGGTGTGTGGGGACCACTGCCCTGCAGGAGGGTGGTGTCGGCCGGCCTCCTGTGAGTCTGCACCAGCCCAGCAGGGACTGGCTTCCTGATTCAGAGCTGGAGCCCCGGGCTCAGAGTACTTAGTGCCCTGCACAAGCTGCTGTGCTGAGAATGGGCTGCTGCAGATAAAAACAGAGAATGTGAGAAGCTCACACATCAGAAAGCACAGCAACAACACAGGCTGGAGAGGTTGTGGGGACAGAGGAGCCTCTTCACTGCTGGTGGGAATGTCAGTGGGTCCAGCCCCTGTGGAGAGCAGCCTGGAGACTCTGGAAGGGGACCTGCCCTGTGACCCTGCAATTCCTCTCCTGGGGACAGACCCTAAGGAACCCAACACACCCATCCAGAGACATCTGTGTGCACCTGTGTTCACAGTAGCACGATGTGTAACAGTCAAAACCTGGAAGCAGCCCAGGTGTCCAACAACAGATGAGGGGCTGAGACAGCTGTGGTGTAGAGACACCATGGAATACTACTCAGCTATCAAAAATGGTGAAGTCACCTTCATCACCTCATCTTGGAAGGAGCTGGAAGGAATCCTGTGAAGTGACACCAGCCCCGAAAGTAAAGGACGAATATAGAATGATCTCACTTATGGACAGAAATCGATAAGTAAGAACAGAACCCTCCTGCACTGCTGGTGGGAATGTCACTGGGTCCAACCCCTGTGGAGAACACTCTGGAGAACTCTCAGAAGGCTAGAAATGGACCTACCCTATGATCCTGCAATTCCTCTCCTGGGGATATATCCTAAGGAACCCAACACACCCATCCAAAAAGATCTGTGTACACACACGTTCTTGGCAGCACACTTTGTAATAGCCAAAACCTGGAAGCAACCCAGGTGTCCAACAACAGATGAGTGGCTGAGCAAGTTGTGGTATATAGACACAGTGGAATACTACTCAGCTGTAAAAAAGTGACTTCACCGTTTTCAGCCGATCTTGGATGGACCTTGAAAAGTTCATGATAAGTGAAATAAGTCAGAAACAGAAGGATGAATATGGGATGACCTCACTCTCAGGCAGAAGTTGAAAAACAAGATCAGAAGGAAAAAAAAACAAGTAAGAACAGAATGGGGGTGTGTGGGAGCACACTGGGTATGAGGTACAAGGGCCCTTGTGAGGATCCCAGTTCGAGCCCCGGCTCCCCACCTGTACGGAGGACACGTCTCGAGCAGTGAAGCAGGTCTGCAGGTGTCTGTCTTTCTCTCTCCCTTTCTGTCTCCTCCTCCTCTCTCCATTTCTCTTTGTCCTATCCAATAAAAAAAATGAGAAAAATGGCCACCAGGAGCAGTGGATTTGTAGTGCCAGCACTGAGCTCCAGCAATAACCTTGAGGGCAATAAAGAAGGAGGAGGAGAAAGAAAGAAAAATAAATAAAATAAAATAAAGAAATAAGAACAGAAGGGGAAAGAGAAAGCTGAAGGTGAAGTGGTTTTGGTGTCTTGCACCAAAATGAAAGTCCTGATGCTGATGATGGAGGAGGACCTGGGCTGGCGGGAGCATGGCTCGGGCGTTTTGCAGACAACTGAGACATTTTACACATGCACCAATGACTGTATTTACTGTTGATTGTAAACCATGAACCCCCCCCCCAAAAAAAAAAAATAAAAGAATGAGGAAAGGAGAAAGATATTATGCATCTTGGAAAACAGTGAGTGCTTTCATGCTTGAAAATATCTGTAGCAGAAATTTAAAAAATGCAGAGGCTACAGCTGTGAGGACTGGCAGGCCACGCCACACTCTGTGATCCAGGAGAAAGGAGCCCAAGACCCTGGCGTGCATGAAGTCGGTGGACACACCTGTCCCCTGTCTTGGTGACGCACCTGTGTGGACGGAGCAGAGTGGTCGGAACAGTCAGCGGTGACGTGGCTGCAAGTGTGGACTGCTGGTGTGTCCTGCAGACGGCCGTGAGACAGGCCTCCGGAGCCTCGCCGCTGGCCTCTGCTGTCTTTCCCCACCAGCCGGTCCGGAAAGGCAGTGCTTTCTTTTTATTTCTACCTTTTCTCCTTCTCTGTGAGTTCCCGGCACAGCTCCTGTAAACAGAGGGTAGAACGGTGTGTGTGGCAATCAGAGCAGATGGTGCAGTAAGCATTTGTCAGAGTCCTCCGTGAACAACAGCCAGGGCTGGGAAACTCAAGGGAAGAGAGAGGGCTCTCTGGGGGTGTGCTTACAGTGAGGCTTTGCAACTGCTTATTCCCCCCCCCTCTCCCTCTCTCTCTCTCTCCCTCTCTCTTCTCTCTGTCTTCTCCCCTCTCTCTGCCCCCCTGCTCTCTCCTCTCTTTTCTCTCTCTCCTCCTCTCTACCTCTCCCCCTTTCTCCCCTCTCTCCTCTCTTTCCCCTCTCTCTTTCTTCTCTCTCCTCTCTCCCCCCTCTCATTAATGGGTCTTCCCATCTCTGGGCCAATTTTATCAGATATAAAGCAAGAGACTGGGGCTGGGTGGTGGCAGACCTGGATAAGCACACATAATATCATGGTGCAAGGACCTGGGTTCAAGCCCCTGTTCCCACCTGCAATGGTGGGGGTCTGCTTCACAAGCTGTAAAGCAGGTCTTCAGGCATCTCTTCTTCCCTCTCCCTCTCAACTTCTCTCTGTGCTATCAAGTATAATAGAAAGAAAGAAAGAAAGAAAGAGTGAAATACAGAGGGAGGCAGGGAAAGACCCCCCAAGACTGACGCCCCCTTCCTGGTTGGGCCTCGGGTTCTGACGTCGGCCAGGCTCCTGGCAGAGCAGACACCCCTCCAGGCAGGCCATATTACCAATTCTAGAGACTTTTCCTGAGGCCTGACTCTGCGCACTGGTCTGGCCACAGGCTCACTGCCATCAGCTCTGCACACCTTCTGTCCTCGACCGGTAGGACCTTCGCCACAGAAGAGAGCCTGTAACTCGGGTCAGCAAAGATGGCCTTTCACCACAAAGCAAAGTGTTGGTCTGCTTCTAAATTCTGCTTCTAAGACCTTCTGTTTTGATCATCACATTAGGTTCGCTTGTATTACTTACGATGTGGTCTATTTACATAATCACTGTGTCACCTGGGTGCTGTGCAGATGTCTCCCCAAGGCCCGGCCACCCTACACAGAGCATTATGGTACTTTCAGGACTTTCCCCAACCAATCCTGTCCTGACACGTCACTCCGGAGAGTTGACCTAAAAAATCTGCCTACTCTCCCTCTCCTCACTCGCTGTCTCTTGCCCGGTGGTGTGGTAGCAGGGGACAGACATTTTTTTGGCTAGCTCCCCCTGGCCTGAACCACCCGTCTGACCCAACAATGAAGATTTGTGTTCCCTCTGGATTCTCTCTCCTTCGCACACCTGGGTCCCGCCCTGCCTGCAGGGTATTGGTTTCATCCCCACTGGGTAGATGGAGGCTTTCTATGTTCTGTTCGCTCTCTTTTGTTTTGCTCCGCCCCTTCTCCTAGTCACTTCCTTTCCCTTGCCACTTCCGGTGAAGAGCTGCATAAAAGGCGATGTGTCTGATTCATAAGCGAGATACTGCTTCCCGGCTCAGCCGTGAATCCCTCGTCGTCGTCTGTCTCCCGCCCACGAAGCGAGCCCGGCCGCAAAGCCTCCCTGCCCACACGCCTTTCTGCCATTCTTCTCCACTCGGTGAAGCAGGGGCTCAGTGCCGCTCAGCCAGTCGTGATCCACCTCCTCTCAGTCTCTGCCCAAGACCACCTCGTCCACGGGGCAGCACAGGCCTGGCGCAGAGCGGCTGCTGCACTAGAGGTGTGTTTGCTTTCTGTGTCAGACACCAGTTACCTCTGGGGCAGGCGGCTGGCACAGTGAGTCCACAGAGCCTGGTGGCCACTGTTTTCTCCTTCCTTCTTCTTCCTTCTCTTCCTTCTACCCTTTCTCATTCTCTCTCTTTCTCATTCTTAACAGAGTCAGAAATAGAGAGGCAGGAAAGTGAGAGGGGGAGAAGGAGACCTGCTGTATTGTTTCACTCATCACAAAAGTCTCCCTTAGGTGGTTGCCAGGACTTTGAAATTGAGTCCCATCCAGAACACCACTGCCTGGTCCCAGTACATAGCCTTCAAAAATATATATATTCTATATATTTCTATTTCTCTATTATATTATAAAATAAATATATATATGAGAGAGACCAGAGCACTCTCAGCCCTGGGATAAGGCAGTGCCAGGGCTCAAACCCAGACCCTCAGGTACACAAGTCCTGGACTCCAAGACTGAGCTGCCTCTCCAGCCACTAAGCTCTTCTTTTTCCATTTGATTTCACAAAGGTCATTTCAGATTTAAAATACCTCACGCTCAATGATGACTGAGCTGTGGGAATTGTAGTCGGCAAATTTGCTCAAAGAACTGGTGACACCATGAAATAGTGGTTGCCAGCAACATCTTAACAAAATAAAATAAAATTCCACTGCTACCTTTTTTTTATTAGCGATTTAATGATGAACAAGACTATAGGATAAGAGGGGTACAATTCGACACAATTCCCACCACCAGAGTTCCCTGTCCCCTCCCTTCCATTGGAAGCTTCCCTATTCTTTATCCCTCTGGGAGCATGGACCAAAGAACTTTAAAAAAATATTTTATTTTATTTTTTTAATATTTTATTTTATTTATTCCCTTTTGTTGCCCTTGTTTTATTGTTGTTGTTTTTGGATAGGACAGAGAGAAATGGAAAGAGGAGGGGAGGACAGAGAGGGGGAGAGAAAGACAGACACCTGCAGACCTGCTTCACCACCTGTGAAGCGACTTCCCTGCAGGTGGGGAGCCGGGGGCTCAAACCAAGATCCTTAACCTGTGGTGCTATCACCTGACTCCCTGGACCAGAGATCTTTATGGGGAGCAGAAGGTGGGAGTTCTGGCTTCTGTCATGGCTTCTCCGCTAGACATGGGTGTTGGCAGGTGGACCCACACCCCCAGCCTGTGTCTGTCTGTCCCTAGTGGGGCAGGGCTCTGGGGAGGGGAGGCTCCAGGACACGTGGGTGAGGCGTCTGTCCAGGGAAGGCAGGTTCCTGTCCCCAATTTGCTGTGCATAGTCGGAGCACTCATTTGACCACTAGGACCTACCTTATCCCTCCACATGTTACACGCACACAGACACAACCACCGCATGGGTCCATGTCCACCAAGGGTCAGGACGTTGGGAGATTCCTGCGGATCAATTAAGTGGAATGGCGTGTTCATCGAGCGCAGGGCGGCTGTCGTCATTAGGGCTGATTGGTCTGTGATGGAGTGTTTGTAGAAACTGAGCAGATGATAGAGTGCCGTCCTTTGGACTCCCTTCTCCCCAAAGCTATTTGTTTTTCTTCTAAAAGCTCTCCATAATGTTTCCTTAATATGTGTGGCAAAATAAATAAACCTTTAGGTTCAAATGTAAGTGTCAACATGGAATCCACTAATTTGCTGATTGTTGATGAAAATCAAGCCGTCTAAAGCTCTGGCTGTGATGACCATATAAATCTAGTCTTAGAATGCCAGCCAGGCACGCTGGGTGAACTCAGCTCATGGTTTTCATGGCTTTTCCTCCTGAGTAAGTAAATGCAAACAATACATTATCGTAAGTGAAAATGTGCCAAGTCTTCCAGTGGCTGGCTGGCCGATTGGCTGTCACCCCAGGTGGCATGGCCAGTGGGAGAAGTGGCGGATGGATTAGCTCTCAGGTATCTCCTCAGAGCCTCCCACCCTCTGCACGACTGCTCAGCAGTGGAAGGCATCTCCCACAAAAACTGTGTCCGAGCTTTTGTCGTAGGTCTCTGCAATTCACCCTCTCATCATGACTGGCTACATCAAAAGCCGTTTCACAGAGAGCAGGTTGAAGGGTACAGCCAAGCAACACCATTTCCTTTTGGAACAATGAGAAGCCCATGCCAGAATTCTTCAAAATGGGCTATATTGCTCTGCTCTGAGAGATAGGTGGAGCCTGCCAATGGTGCTGTAGAAACATGGGACTGTGGTCTCTGAGACGGGATATAGGCATCTTATCAAACCTTTCTTTCTTTTTTTAAAAATATTAATTAAATAGTCATTTCTATGACTACAGATTAATAGGGGTGACAGATGAAGAGTTGGGGGGGTCCTCCATTTTGTAGAAAGCTAGTAGGCATATTTTAGTTATATTCCAAAGGGCCTGTGGCTATACAATTTTTTTTCCCCTGAGCCTGAAATCTGATATGCAGGTGGATCCAAGTTATTGTCTGGGGAAATGATGATGTTATGGCTGGAAAAAGGACCAGAAAGCTGGACCAGGGAAGAGAGTAGCTCCCTAATATGGGAAAGGGGTATAAATATTGTTGACTGTAAACCCCATTGATTTGATGTGATCTGGGGCCCATATTCAGCTTAGGAGCCTATGTGACCTCTGCATCCCTGTAGGTCTGAGCTCACATTCTGTGGTCATGAGTAGGAACATTCCAAGCTGCCCCAATATCAGGACCCATCTTCCTCAAGTGGAGCATAGAGTATGTTGTCCAGCCTTCCTTCGGAGGATGGAACATTCTCTTCCATTGTTGATCCACATTGGGGCAAAGTCCTATGGGGACCCACAAAGGGGTCTGTTTTACTTTTCCTGATAGAGATGACCAGTAACAATGCAGAGAGGGATTTATTCGAGGTCTAGGCCCATCATGTCTGTTTGGGAATCTCAGGTCTCCCTGATTAGGGCCCCAGGTGATGGGCTGGCCTGATAGTGACTAAAGAGTCATCATTAAAGTATGCCAGTCTCTTGCCCTCATTCAGCTTTTGCAGTCCTTGCTTTGCTAAGGTTAGCTTTGGAGTGAGTGAGAGAACTGTAATAGGAAGTAGGTGAGGAGAGTATCTAAGTCTAAGTAGACACTATTTCATTAGGAACTTGATACTGACTCACTACAGACTATTGTGTATTTTTGCCTTCAGGTATATATTTTGCCCTAATTTATGGATACATGTGAACATACGCTCTATCTCACGGGACCCCTGGTCTATATCTAGGTTTTGGGACTTTGTTAGGAAGTGAACTGCCTAGAATGGAATTAGAGAATCCTATGAAAGGAAAGGTCTCACCTGAGTAATGAGGGTGAAGGGTTGACATTCCAGGCCTGACGTCTCTGGACACAGTCTGAAGTGAAGCATATCGAGGTGGTACTTGTTGCGTTGATTAGATTGGGATCAGCAGATGCAATACCATTTGGTATGAATTGAAAGAATCATGCAGGAAAGTGAGCCCCACCCTAGAGATTCCAGGACTGGGGAAATATAGACTCTATAGAGGAAATGGGAGGTTTCTTCTGTCTTAGGATTTAAGAAGACAATAGATAGTTATTGCCACATCACATTATTTGGCAACTGGGTTAACTTTGAGATATATCTTTGTTAGGATTTGCTGTATCATACACAAAAATGTTGACATTTTTTAAATATTTATTTATTTATTTATTCCCTTTTGTTGCCCTTGTTGTTTTATTGTTGTAGTTATTATTGTTGTTGTCATTGTTGGATAGGACAGAGAGAAATGGAGAGAAGAGGGGAAGACAGAGAGGAGGAGAGAAAGATAGACACCTGCAGACCTGCTTCACCGCCTGTGAAGCGACTCCCCTGCAGGTGGGGAGCCGGGGTTTGAACCGGGATCCTTATGCCGGTCCTTGTGTTTTGCGCCACCTGCACTTAACCCGCTGTGCTACAGCCCGACTCCCAAATGTTGACATTTTTATGCTGTAGACCTTTATTTATTTTTTTGCCACCAGTGTTATCTCTTGGGGTTTCATGCCTGAATGGTTCCTCTATTCCCAGTGCCATTCTTGAGAGAGAGAGAGAGAGAGAGAGAGAGAGAAGGAGAGAGGGACAGAGGGAGAGACAGGAAGAGGAGAGACACAGGGCACTCCTCCATCACTCATGGAGTTTCCCATCCAGCATTCCTGTGTCCTGCCAGGCCCCTGGAATGTGATAAAGTCCTCTCTCTCTCTTCCTGCCCACTCTCCTCACCTGAGTGCAAGCTCTTTGGCACTTTCCCTCCCTCCACTCCTGCTAACTTTTCCCCTCATAAGTTGCTATTTTCTCCAGTTTCCTCTGAAAGATGAGAAGGAGACTTTGCTGTTCCTTTTCATCACTCAAGCTCCTGCCCAAAGGCCCCGCAAGTTCCGGCCTCCTTTCCGAGGTGAGCTGTTGTCTCCTGGTTGGAACAGAACTCTCCAGACATCACTCTCAAGGTTTGTCGTGGGCTTGAGTCAACCACGTCTCTGACCTTTTCAGCAACATCGCTGGTCCTCTCTCCCTGTGACAGCCCCCCCGCCCCTTCAGGGCCCCCTGGTGCAAGGCTCTCGGAGGACTCAGAATGCCCTGCTTTCAGTACCACCCCTTCCTCAGCCAGCTCCCTCACTGACTTCTGAAGATGAGGATAGTCTCCTGATTTCACTTATTATCTACTAGATAAGACACAGAGAGAAACTGAGAGGGGAGAGGGAGCTAGAGAGCAAGAGAGACACCTGCAAACCTGCTTCACCACTTATGAAGACACCCCCACACACACAGGTGAGGAGTGGAGGCTTGAACCGGGATTCTCATGCTCTGTAGTTTGTGGCTTAGCCAGGTGCACCTTTGCCAGGTCCCTAATTTTAATTTATTTAATTTTTCTTTTATTTGTGATTATACTGTGGGCAATAATATTTTAAGATTACGATGTCAACTTTCTTTTTTTTAATTTTTATATTTATTTATTTACCCTTTTGTTGCCCTTGTTGTTTTTTATTGTTGTAGTTATTATTATTGTCTCATTGTTGGATAGGACAGAGAGAAATGGAGAGAGGAGGGGAAGACAGAGAGAAGGAGAGAAAGACAGACACCTGCAGACCTGCTTCACCGCCTGTGAAGCGACTCCCCTGCAGGTGGGGAGCCAGGGGCTAGAACCGGGATCCTTAAGCCGGTCCTTGTGCTTTGTGCCACCTGCGCTTAACCCGCTGTGCTACCACCCGACCCCCGACAACGTCCACTTTCATGCCATACCCCCCATCAGACTGCTGTGTCCTCACCCTCCCAGCTCCCAAATAAAACCACCAGATCTCTCACACGGCTTAGAGACAGTTTCTTTGCCTTGCTTTTCTCAAGTTCAAGCACATCAGTTCTCAGCATTTCACACATGTGCACCCACCCAGCAGTTGTCTGTTGGCCTTGCTTATTTCATATTTACCTTGATAATTTTTTTTTTGCCTCCAAGATTATTGCTGGGGCTCAGTGCCTGCACCATGAATCCACCGCTCCTGGAGGCCATTTTTTTCCCCTTTTGTTGCCCTTGTTGTTGTTGCCTCATTGTGGTTATTATTATTGTCATTGTTGATGTCGCTGTTGTTGGATAGGACAGAGAGAAATAGAGGAGGGGAAGACAGAGGGGGGGGAGAGAAAGACACCTGCAGACCTGCTTCACCACCTGTGAAGCGACTCCCCTGCAGGTGGGGAGCCAGGGGCTCGAACTAGGATCCCCACGCTGGTCCTTGCGCTTTGCGCCACCCACGCTTAACCCGCTGCGCTACCGCCCAACCCCCTTTGATAATTTTTTTTGCAAGCGTAACATTTCTCAGTCTTCCACAAAACAATACAATGCCCACTAGGTTCTCTGCCATCATGTTCCAGGACCTGAACATCTTGACAGTTTGTATGCAAATCCTTAGCACTATGTATGTGGATCGGGAAAGGCTCCATTCCCAGAGCCCATAACCTTCCTCTCTAGGGCACATTAGTGACTCGCCCTCCCTGCTCCCCCTGGGGGTGTAGGACGCTCTTGTCATTCTCATTTTGCTGGAACAGAGGGTTTGCCAATATAGCACATTCAGGGTCCCTCTTGAGTCTGTGGTGTCTGCAAAAGCAAAGTCCCACGTCCTTGGCATCCCAAATGCTTGGCCTGTCCCCCCGTCACCCCCAAGTCCACTTCTGGAATGAGTCCGGGCATAGAGTCTTAAGCTGAGTAAGGACACACACCCACACCTGTGTTCTCTGGGGTGCTATTCACGGCAGCCCAGCTTCAGGAAAACAGCCCCGGTTCCCTGAGGGCCCCTGAGTGGGGAGGAAGGATGTGGACTGTGGGGGAGGCAGTGGAATACTACTTAGTCATGAAAAGATGCCCCCTTCCCTTGGATTACATCCCGGTAGAGCCAGGAGAGGTCTTGTTTAATGACACCACACACCAGGAGGAGTGCAGGAGGCTCTCACTCATATCTACAGAAACAAGGAGGTGACGCTTCCAAACATTAGAGCTGGGCACTCTGACCATCTCTTTGTGGTCACCAGGTGGGGTGGGGTAGAGGCATCGGTGGACATTGCTGCCTGGATGTGGGGGGGGGCGGCAGGGAGCCAGGTGACACATTTTTAAAAATTAAATTGCATTGATTGGTTGGATAGAAACAGAGAAATTGAGAGGGGAAGGGGGAGATCTAGAGGGAAAGAGACAGAGAGACACCTGACACCCTGCTTCACCACTCGTGAAACTTTCCCCCTGCAGCGTTGACTGGGGATTTGAACCCAGGTCCTTGCACATGATGACATGTGCTCTCAGCTGGGGGCATCTCGGCCTAGCCCCCTGGTGACGTGAAAGGCCCATGCACTCCTGGATCCTGGAGTGGAGGTGAGCAAGAGTGTTTGAAGGCACTGTCCCAGCACATCCCCTTCCCCAGCCGGGGGCATTGCTGGAGGTGGCAGGCCAGGCCCACCCTCACTTCCTGCTGCTGTTCTGCTCATCTCTCAGAGGACTTGGGCAGGTAACCAGGGAAACCCGTTGTCATGGCAACATGGCAGGTTGACTTGGGAGCCCCTGCAGAAGCCAGCACTGGAGAGCCTCCCTTGGGGACAGAAGCGGGACAGGGGTGGCTGCAGGGACACCCAGGCTGACCCTGGATCCGGGAACACCTCAGTCCTTCCTGTCACACGGTCCTGTCTGTCCCTGTCCCCCCTTGTCCTGTGGGATGGAGTCTGGCTGTGGCTTGCTGTAGAGATTTGAGCAGGAGTGAGGGTGCGGGTCTCTCCAGGTGGGACAGGATGCTCTGAGCTGGAGCAGACCGGCCATGAGGCTGAGAGGCTCGGCCCGGCTGCAGGGCCACCCTGGAGGTGGTGGCTGGGGCCTGGCTCACAGACTGTGCAGCCTGTCAGCTTGGATGGACAGCTGGACTTGTCCCCAGGGTGGCTGCACCCTCCTGCCTGCTGGCGTCTCCCGGGGTTTGAACCCAGTAACTTATACATTACAATGCATTTACTCTACCAGGTGTGCTACCTCCTGCCCCCAGATCTAGTTACTTATTTATTTATTTGCCTTGGTTTTTTTTTTTTTTTTTTGCCTCCTGGGTTATTGCTGGGGCTCAGCACCTGCACCACAAATCCACTGCTCTTGAAGGCCATTCCCCCTTTTGTTGCCCTTGTTGTGGTTATTATTGTTGTTGTTGATGGATAGGACAGAGAGAAATGGAGAGAGGAGGGGAAGACGGGGGGGGGGAGAGAAAGACAGACACCTGCAGACCTGCTTCACCGCCTGTGAAGCGACTCCCCTGTAGGTGGAGAGCCGGGGGCTCGAACCGGGATCCCTACACCAGTCCTTGTGCTTTGCACCAGGTGCGATTAACCCGCTGTGCTACCGTCTGACCCCCCTTGTCTTGCTTTTATCTGAGAGAGTGAGACCGAGCATCACACTCAGATCGAGTACATTTGGTGCCAGGAATGAACTGGCTGTGCAAACTCTGTGACACCCCAGAGCAGCGCCTCTGTGCAGAGAGGATGAGTAATGCCTGTCCGCCCGTCTTTTAGTTCCGTGTCTCCAGGGCGTTGAAGATCTGTAACTGAAGAAGCTTCATCTCATCTACTTCTTGGAAGCAGTCTGCAAAAAGGACCAACAATAGCATGGGACAGACAGACGTGAGCTCACAGGTTGCTCCAGGGTGTCTCCCTGTCCTCAACCCAGCAGCCTCACACATTAATGTGCACACTCTTCCACGTGAACTGTTCCCAGCTCCGAGAAGCAAAGGCAGAGGTGTTGTGCTGTGCTGTGGAGGAGAGAGAGAGAGAGGAGATCCGGAGCGGAGAGGGAACACAATTCTTTATTCGTGCAGACACCTCAGAGTTGGGTGAGAGTGCAGTGGTTCGGGCCACGTGGAGCTAGCCAAAATGGCCACCTCGCTCAGCAACCTTCCCTATGTCTAATCACCAAAGTGAAAAGCGGGCAAGAGAGAGAGGAGTGGAAGAAGAAGGGCTTTGTAGGGCAAAAACTGGGAGTGA
>NC_080176.1:93915684-93923184 GCF_950295315.1 Erinaceus europaeus | reverse complement strand
CTCTCTCCTCCTCCCCTCACCCTCCTCCTCCTCTCCCCCCTCCTCCTCTCCCTCCTCCTCCTCTCCCCCTCCCCTCCCTCCTCCTCCACTCTCCCCTCCTTCTTTCCCCCTCCCCTCCCCCTCTCCCCTTCCTCTCCCCCTCTCCCCCTCCTCCTTTCCCCCTCCACTCCCCCTCCACTCCCCCATCCTCCTCTCCCCCTCCTCTCCCCTCCCTTCCCCATCCTCCTCTCCCCCTCCCCTCCTTCTCTCCCCCATCCTCCTCTCCCCCTCCTCTCCCCCTCCTCTCCCCATCCTCCTCTCCCCCCTCCTCCCCTTCCCCTTCTTTCCCCTCCTCTCCTCCCTCTCCTCCCCTCCCTCTCCTCCCCTCCCTCTCCTCCCCCTCCTTTTCCCTCCCCTCCTCCTTCCCCTCCCCCCTTCTTCCTTTTTCCTTCAGGGTTACTGCTGGGCTGGGTGCCTGCACTACAAACCCACTGCTCCTGGAGGCCACGTTTTCCCCTTTTGTTACTCTTGTTTATCATCGTTCTTATTATTGCTGTTGTTCTTTCTGTCCTTGTTGGATAGGCCCGAGAGACATGGAGAGAGGAGGGAAGACAGAGAGGGGGAAAGACAGACAGACACCTGCAGACCTGCTTCACCACCTGTGAAGCGACTCCCCTGCAGGTGGGGAGCCGGGGGCTCAAACCAGGATCCTTATGCCGGTCCTTGTGCTTTGCGCCACGTGCGCTTAACCTGCTGCGCCACCGCCCGGCTCCCCACCCGTCTCCTAACAGCCCAGCACTCTCCTCTCCACGTGCAGGAGCTGGCTGGGGGTCTGAAGCTCTTGATATTGGACATCTCGACCCACAGAACGGTGCACACTTTACAGCCGTTTTCACAGTGTCTGGGAAAGGAAAATGAGATGATAAAATCTATGACCCACTCCATGCCGAGCGCTCACGGGGACTGACCACACTGAATCTCCCAAGACTATAAATGATCTAATAAAACCACGCAGCAGATCCATTCATATCCGGGAGAGCCACAGCTACGTGGTGGCCTCTGGGAGCAGAGCCTGTGGTCTGAGCTCCTGTGGTCTGCGGTGACTTGACTTCGTCTCTGTGGGACACACCTGTGCAAAGCTCCCCACGTCCTCCTGGGGGACTTAATCGGGTCACAAGTCTCCTGATTCCAGGGGACAAAGACCAGCTTCTCTGCATCGTCTGGCTGGAAGAAGCCCAGCGGGGTGACCGAGCTCTCTGGCCTGGGAGATACACACACACACACACACACACACACACACACACACACACACACTCACACACACTCACACACTCACACACACACTCACACACACACTCACTCACACACACTCACTCACACTCACACACACTCACACACACTCACACACACACACACACACACACACACACACACACACATTAATTGGGGGATTAATGGTTTACAGCCAGTAGTAAATACAGTTAGTTGTTGTGAGGGAAAAAAAGGGAAGAGAGACAGACCGGATCTCTCTGGAACACACACTGCTCAGACTTGGACCTCAGCCTTGACAGTTCAGTGAGCATTCTGCCCACTCTGCCACCTCCTAGGTGACATCTCTCTCCTCTCTCTCTCTCTTTTGAAAAAATCTGTCTTTGAGAGTCAGGCGGTAGCGCAGCAGATTAAGCGCAGGTGGCGCAAAGCACAAGGACCGGCGTAAGGATCCCGGTTTGAGCCCCCGGCTCCCCACCTGCAGGGGAGTCGCTTCACAGGCGGTGAAGCAGGTCTGCAGGTGTCTGTCTTTCTCTCCCCCCTCTGTCTTCCCCTCCTCTCTCCATTTCTCTCTGTCCTAGCCAAGAACGACAACAATAACCACAACAATAATAACTACAGCAATAAAACAACAAGGGCAACAAAAGGGAATAAATAAATATTTAAAAAAATTTAAAATCTGTCTTTATTTCCTGTGAGAGAGGGAAAGAGAGAGTGAGACCCGAAGCAGGCTGTCATTCTGTCTAAGTGCTGTCTGTCGGGAATAGAACCTGCCGTCTCATGCTTGGGGGTCTGGTGCTTTCTTGATGTGTCACCTCCCAGGCTTGATCTGAGCTCATAATCTCTGCAGGCAGGGTCTGGCTCTGCTAAGCAGCCCGAGAAAGCGTCTGGCTCTGACCAGGGCAAGTCTGGTCACCTCATGAAGGTGGACACCATGCCAAAACACCAGAAACCATCAAGCCACAGCACTTCCTGTGGGACCCGGCAGTGCCACCATGGGCTGGAAGGACAGAGCTCAGACTCAGACCTGGGTGTCAGCCCTCTGGGCTGAGAAGCCTCCTCATCTCAGTTTACCAAGCGTCTCTGCTGGTCACAGATTCTGGAAACAGCCAAGAGCTCTCTTAACATCTGCAATATCTCCTGTCTGTCTTCTGCTTTCATTTTTGTTCTACTCTAGAAATTAATTATTTTTTGTCATCATAAGGGTTTTATTGCTCTAAGCAAACTTTTCTTTCTTCTTTTTTGTTATTAGTGATTTAGTGTTGATTTACAAAATTACAATATAACAAGGACAGCCCCACAGCGTTCCCACGTGCAGAGGTTTGGGAACAGTCCCTCCGCTGTAATCTGCAGCGGTTCTCCTGAGGCTGTAGGTTTGGCGTCACTGTTATTTCTATGTCCATCTGTCTGTATTTGTATAGGTTTGCCCTTTTTTAAGGTCTCATCCTCTCTAACTTTCCAAGTCACACCTACACCTGTTACTACATTCAAATGTTCCTCCTTTTTCCCTTTTCTCTCTCTGGGTCCTGATGGAGTTGGGGTTCAGAACCCTCTGGGCATCTTCCCCTGACATTTCTCCCCTCTGCAAGTCTGGAGCCAGATTCTCTATGGGGAGCAGAAGGTGGGAGTTGTGGCTTCTGTCATTGCTTCTCCGCTGGACATGGGTGTTGGCAGGTGGACCCACACCCCCAGCCTGTGTCTGTCTGTCCCTAGTGGGGCAGGGCTCTGGGGAGGGGAGGCTCCAGGACACACGGGTGAGGGCGTCTGCCCAGGGAGGTCAGGGTGGCATCATGGTGGCATCTGCAACTTGGTGACTGAATAGAGGCAAGATGATTAATGAACAGAAAACAAAATGTAGGAACAGAGCAGACGAGAATAAGAATCTTAGGGTGGAAAGTAGCTAGGAAGTTCATTTGAGGCATGTTTTAGGGATCCATGGCTATCAAACTTTTCCAAACAAACTTTTGAAGAGAGAGAGAGAGAGAGAAGAGAAGAGGAGAGGAGAGGAGAGGGAGGGAGGGAGGGAGAGAGAGGATCATTCTGAAGCCTCATCCAGTGTGGTGGGAGCTGGACTTGAACCTGGGCTGTGCACATGGCAGCACAGCCCTGTCGTTAAAATTCGTCGGCTCTAGCTGGGCGGGCTGGCTTCACGGGCGGGTAACAGAGACGCAGAGACAACGGCTGTGCAGGGAAGCTGTATTTCTTTATTCAGGAACAACGATTCATAAACTAAGACAAACTAATCACCAAACAGAACTCTGCTGTCTCTTTGCGGCAGCACAAGCACTCTCTCTTACTCTCGAACTCAGGAACCCTGGAACTCTGGCGGGGTTCCTCGGGGCGGGGCCAAGCGGGCCCGCGAAATTTAACTGGACTGATCCAATTCTCTTGGCGGGGGAGAACTAGAACCCAATGTAAAGCATACAACACAGCCCTGTCTGGCTGAGCTTCCTTGATGGGCCAGAAACTTCTGCTTTTCACTTTCCTTGTGTGGAGGAAGTGATGCTCTTTGCTCTGTCATGTTAATAATGGTCACTTCATAATAGCATCTACTGTGTTCACTTTGAGCTCCGGTTTTACACCCACTGCTGAACCATTTAATCTGTCCAACTTGTCTCCAAGGATTTTCATGACTCTACAGAGCAGATGCAATTAGTTTGGTATCTTTTTTTTTTTTTTTTTTTTTTTGAGATAAGAATACAGATGCTCAGAGCACTTCATGGACTAGACTCAAATCACGCAGATGCTTGTAAACAGCACCGTGTACCTATGTCTGCCGTGTCCCATCCACAAAGCTTTGAAGCCGTAGTGGACGCTGCGGACACCCTGACAATATTCAGGATATCGGACCATCAGAAACCACCAAGGGAAGGCGCTTCATATGAGACCTGGCAGTGCACAAGGAATGTCCCCCGTCCCCCCACCCCCTTCTCTCTCGGGGGGTCTGTCTCAATCTGAAAAAGTTTGCTTGGAGCAGTAATGCCCTTACGATGATGAACAAACAAAGAAATCGATCTCTAGCTTAGAAGAAAAGTAAAAGAGGCAGGGGCAGGGCCAGGTGGTGGTGCACCTGACTAAGTGCACATGCTATGGTGTGCGGGGATCCAGGTTCAAGCCCTCAGGGCACCACCAATAGCAGCGAAGCTTCACGAGTGGTGAGGCTGAGCTGCAGGTGTCTCTGTCTCCCAGTCTAAGTCCTCCTTCCCTCTTGATCTCTCTCTGTCTCTATGTAATAGTAAAAATAGAGAAAAGCTAAAAAAAATCTTTAGAAATGAATAAACAAATAGGGAGACGGGGTAAATAAGATGGCTCTTCGTCATTCTCTCAATCTGTTACCAACAGGACGCGTGATAATCTGAGCTCACAGCCCCAGAGCTCTGTCATATTTCTGGAGAAGCCAGGGCAGTGCTTCTGAGAAAGTTCCTCCTGACCGGCTCCTGACTGCTCACCGTGCTGAGCTCAGTCTGAGTCAGCAGCCCATCACTGACACCGAAGTGGTGTGGCTTCCCGGGACAGTGACAGAAAACAGACAGCAGGTGACAGAAGCACGCCTCACAGCTTGTGGGCGTCTGGAACATGGGGGCATCCATGTCCCGGTGCAGAGGGAACCCTGACGCCCGGCGAGGCAGCACCCTGCAGACAGCTCCACTTCCGGGCCTGATGGGTACTGAGTTCTCAGAACCAGGCAGATCGTTCAGCCCCTGACAAGCCACCAGGTGTGATTCTGAGGGGCAGACGTGTCACCAGCAGAACAAAGCCTGTCCTGACGCAGCCGGTGGCCAAAGGCACAGCTTTTACCTGGGGCATGAGGCCCCAAGGGAGCAGGGCAGAGCAGGCCGGTCATGCCCTTGGGCCTCCACAGGGAGGTCACACTGGGAAGCTCAGCCACCTCAGATGCCCCCACACCAGCCCTGCCCCCAGGTGCAGCCCAGGGGACCAGGAGCGACCTGTCTCCTCACTCCCTGGCCCTGGGGACCATTGTCCTGTTTCTCCTTTCAGGAAGCGGAGTTGTCCTTCATGTGTTTACTGTTGGACTGGGAAGTCTGAATATTTTTCTGAATTTGACACTTTAAAAAAATGCTTTATTAATGATTTACAAAATGATAAGATCACAGGGGTCTAACTCCACACGGTTCCCACCCCCAGAGCTCTGTGTCCCCATTCCCTCTATTGGAAACTGCAGTGGTTCTCCCAAGGGTACAGAGATGGGCAGACTGTTATTTCTTTCTATCTATCAATCTATCTACCTGTAATCTATCTATCTTGTTTTTTTTTTAATTTTTATTTATTTATTTTATTTATTTATTCCCTTTTGTTGCCCTTGTTGTTTTATTGTTGTAGTTATTATTATTGTTGTCGTTGTTGGATAGGACAGAGAGAAATGGAGAGAGGAGGGGAAGACAGAGAGGGGGAGAGAAAGACAGACACCTGCAGACCTGCTTCACTGCCTGTAAAGCGACTCCCCTGCAGGTGGGGAGCCGGGGGCTCAAACCGGGATCCTCATGCCGGTCCTTGTGCTTTGCGCCACATGCGCTTAACCCGCTGTGCTACAGCCCGACTCCCGTAATATATCTATCTATCTATCTATCTATCTATCTATCTATCTATCTATCTATCTATCTATCTATCATCTATCTATCATCATCTATCTAACTTTTTGCCCATTTGTCCTATGCTCCTGCCTTCTCTTCCTTTCTAAGTCACTCCTACACCTGTTGCTACTTCTAAATCTCTTCCTTTTTTTTTTCCTCTTCTCTCCTTGGGACCTGATGGACTTGGGGTTCAGAGCCCTCTGGTCATCTTCCCCTGACATTTCTCCCAAATTCTCTATGGGGAGCAGAAGGTGGAGCTCTGGCTTCTGTCATTGCTTCTCCACTGGACGTGGGTGTTGGCAGGTGGACCCACACCCCAGCCTGTGTCTGTCTGTCCCTAGTGATAATACACTCTTTTAGTAGTTTGAACTTTCTGCCCCATGATGTAGTCTGCTTAACTTTACTCAATCTCCCTCTCTCAATAAACATCTCTCCCCCTCTTCCTCTCCTTCTCTGTCTCTTGTCTCTCTCTCCCTCCTTCTCCCTTCCTCTCTTTCTCAGTCTCCCTCTCCCTCCCTCTCCTTCCCTTTCTCTGACTCTTTCCCTCTCCCTCCCTCTCCCTTCCTCTCCCTCTCCCTCCCTCTCCCTTCTTCTCCCTCTCCCTCCCTCTTCCTCTCCTTCTCCTTCTCAGTCTCTCTCTTCCTCCCTCCCCCTCTACTTCCCCTTCTCCAACTCTCTCTCCCTCCCTCTCCCTCCTCCTCCCTCTCCCTCCCTTCCTCTACTTCCCTCTCCTTCTTCTGCATCTCTCTCCTTCTCCCTCTCCCTCCCTCTCCCTCTCCTTCTCCTCCTTCTCCATCTCTCTATCCCTCTCCCTCCCTCTCCCTCCCTCTCCCTCTCCTTCCCTCTCTTTCCCCTTCTCTGACTCTCTCTCCCTCCTCCTCCCTCTCCCTCTTCCTCTCTCTCCTTCTCCTTCTCCATCTCTCCCTCCTCCTACTCTCTTCTGTTGCTTCCCATGTGCATGGTTCCACAGCCCCCAGGAGGACATGTTCCTTTCACTCATACAGAGACAGACACAGAGTGGGTCGCCACACTTGGGTTTCCTCTGATGCCATGGCACCCCCACAGGGCACCTGCTGGCACTTGATGTTGGGTCGCGCGCCTGGTCAGACGGGGCCCTGCCGGTGGGTGGGAGAGCTGCCTCCCCCGACCCCGGTTGCTTGCTGGGACACAATGGCACTGGTCTCTGTCCCTTGGTGTCTCCCTTGTGAAAGCTGGGTTCCCTGGACTGTGTCGCCGTTCCTGAGCTGTCTCTGAAGAGCAGGTGCCATCACTCCCCGTGGGCTCATGGGCCGTCAGGAAGGCACAGAAACCAGCCTGAGCATTTTGCCCCTGAGAGCCACCCCGTCTACACGGCGGAGCAGGTGGGCTCGAGGCCTCAGTGGGAGAAGGTTGAAGAGCCAAGCCACCAGAGGAGTCAGAGCTGCTGTGTGGGCCCCATCGGGATGCCAGGCTGTCTCCTTTCCTAGAGGTCCTTGAACCTCTCCAGAAAGACAGACAGAGACAGACACAGGAGAGATAGAGAGAGGTGAGTCCAGTGTTGGAACGCCTGGTTAGCACACACTGTAGCACACAGAGTCCCGGGTTCGAGCCCCCGGCCCCTACCTGCAGGAGGAAAGCTTTGCAAGTGGTGGAGCAGGGCTGCAGGTGTCTATCTCTCTCT